>NC_068547.1:4848484-5151515 GCF_026212275.2 Microplitis demolitor | reverse complement strand
ATTTACAGTATTGAATAGTACATCGATTGACAATTTTCAATTAACCGAGTAAACTGTGTTGATTTAACCCAATATATTTAGCACAAACACACAATATTTTTACTGTGTAATCATAAATGATATAAAAATTAAAAATCACAATATATTTTATTTTATTTCAATAACTGTTATTTTATTGTCCATAAGTCAATTAATTTTAAATGACATCAATTTTAAAGCTGATATTTTAATTCTCGTAATTTCAATTAAAAATTCATTTATTTCGTGTATAATTTATTTTTAAATACTTGAAATTTCACAGCAAAACTTTAATAAGCTCACAATTATTAAAAACTACCTAAGGTTTTTAAAAAAAAGTTAGTGTATTTTAAAAATATTTTGGATTAAAATCTAACTCAATGTATACTTTTATTACACAGAAAATATATTTTTAAATAGACACATTGTATTTCTATTCAACATAACGCTTTAATTTTTTTCAATTATACAAACAAATGAATATTCATGTAAAATTAATAAATGTTATTAAACTTTTATAATAATTATTTTTGAAAATCGAAAAAATTTATTTGTTACTAAAAAAATAGACATAAATCTACAATATATATTGTGAATATTTTTATCTCATATTATTTTCATTACAGGATCCACAGGCAAGTTATGATGTCAACAGCTACGACGATGATCCAATGCCACGATATGACTACCTCAACAGCAATCGTCACGGCACCAGATGTGCAGGAGAAGTTGCTGCCACAGCAAATAATTCTTTTTGTGCCGTTGGGGTTGCTTACGGCGCTGGAGTTGGGGGTAAGTTGTACACTACTACTACTACTACTACTACCACTATTTCTACTTCTACTATTTCTCCTATGTCAACTGCTACTGCTACTGCCACTGCTCCTACTTATATTTCTGCTCGGTTAGTAATTGAATTTGTTTTCGTGACTTGAGTCATGAGAGAAACAACTCAAGGAAATTGAAAACATTAAATTTTAAAATAAAAAATAACTACAGTATAATCCACTTTTATTTATTATTGTTACCTTTTTTTTTTTTATATATTTTACAGGAGTAAGAATGTTGGACGGAGAAGTTACAGATGCTGTTGAAGCAAGATCTCTTAGTTTCAATTCACAGCACATAGATATTTATAGTGCGTCCTGGGGACCCGATGACGATGGCAAAACAGTTGACGGTCCTGGAGAACTGGCTACGAGGGCATTCATTGAAGGCATTACTAAAGTAATTTTATCTATAAATTCAATAAGTCTCTTATAGTAACAGCAACAAAAACAACAACAACAACAACACCATACAAGAACAATAATTGTTCCACAGTAACTTTACTCTTGTCGAGATACATATCGTAAGCTAATTTCCGCGCGACCGCAATATACTTTGTATAGTAGCTAAATAAACAATTGACATGACTTACTTTATGATAAACTGTTCAATATTTAATGTGTATCTTGAATAACAATAGACAATACGTGATGTTGTTTATGTGTGTGTATAGCTGTTCGATATACTTTATCTATTTAAATAATCTAGTCTATATTTGCTATCTATCGCGTGATATTTAAATATTTAATGTTGAAAGTACTGTGAAAAATTATTTACTCATCAGATAACTTTATCTAAATGTAAGTTTTTATAAATTAATGGTCACATTTATCATTTTTAGACAGTATAATTTTTTATAGGAATTTAAATATAACAAGCAATAAAAAATATAAATTTGTAATTTTTTTATCTTTCAGTAGAAATTTATCAGATTATTTAAAATATTGTCATTATTTAAAAAAAAATTTGAAAGTCAAGTATTAAGAATTTGATTTGACGGCTGAAAAAATTTTTTTTTAAGTGCAACATTTTTGTTTAAAAACTTACTTATTTTACAAAAAAGTATTTTATATCCGTCATTAATGTAATTATGGAATCATTGAACTATTTGCCGCCTTTATAGTGATTTCTAATTCTAAATAATCATAAAATCAGGAGTTTTTTCAAAACTTCTGTACAATAATTTCGAACGAAGTTTAAACTTTCAAAAGTTAAATAATTTTTTACAGAACCAACAAACGATAAATTAATTTTTAATGAGTACACATTAATAACATTGAATTTTAGTGCCAACAAAAGTTTTATAATCGAGTAATTTTAATTTCTACATAAAAATGAAATGATTTTATTCTTTAGCGCATCCATTACCATTTTCATTTTACTTCACTCAAAACTTTGTAATTAACCCGCAGCTCGTGAATCATATGCAAATGTTTAGTGGTTCGTAGTTTAAATGGAAAAATGCATTAATAAATAAATAACTTGGTCACATAAAAGAAAATCTGTGGTAGAGCTCTGAAGAAAAAAAACTAACTCCCAATTTAATTAATTTACCAGAAGTTGTTAAAAAGTATAATGATTCATTTAAAAACAAGATATTCACAAATTACAAATATAAAAGTTTTAAACAATATTTAATTAAAGTAATTAAGATTCAAATAGGCGAGTTTTATGACTTGATATTTTATACTTTTTTTTTTGTTTATGTTTTTTCTCTAGGGTCGCAGCGGTAAAGGTTCGATATTTGTGTGGGCGTCGGGTAATGGTGGACGCGAACATGACAACTGCAATTGCGATGGTTATACAAATAGTATTTGGACGCTGTCAATTAGTAGTGCAACTGAAAATGGTTTAGTCCCGTGGTACAGCGAGGCATGTTCATCTACTCTTGCGACGGCATATAGTTCTGGTTCATTGGGTGAAAAACAAATAGTTACTATCGATTTAAATCATCAGTGTACAAGTAGTCATACTGGTACCTCAGCATCTGCGCCCATCGCCGCGGGAATTTGTGCATTAGCTCTGGAAGCTAATAAGGATCTTACGTGGCGCGATATGCAGCATATTGTTGTAAGAACAGCCAAGCCAGCTAATCTTATTGCCGCTGACTGGACTATTAATGGTGTCGGTAGAAATGGTAAGTTAATTATATAAATAATTACTTTTATTATTTTAAAAGCATTAAATGTATTAATATTAATATTAATTGTTCAATAATAATTATTATGTTTTCTATATTTGTCATATAATAGTTAAAAAAAAAATTAACCTCTTGTTCAATCAATTTTTAGTAGATTTCATAAAAATCTAACTATTGCATTTGTCTTCATGACGGAATTTTCGAAAAGGCGGCTTGTCACGACGATAGCGTCCACAATCTTTAACATCTCAATGACACTCAGCACACATTTTTTGTAGACGATTTTCGAAATCAGATTCAAAGATGAACAAAATCGGTCAATTAGTTTAGAAGTTATAGCATTTTTAAATTTTCAAAATGTCAAATATTTATATTTTTACTAATTTTTACGTTAATAACTTTTAAATGTGACAACTTATCGAATTTCTTCAAAATACATATGAAAGCTCTTTAAATAAGCTTCAATTTTCATGCCTATATATATATATATATACATGTCTAAACCAAAGAAATTACTTATCTTACTACTCATTTAATGAAATTTTGCTATTGCATAGTTTTTGATGATGTTCAAAAAAACATTTTTTGTGGCTTTCCCAATGTCTCAGATTCTGGCTGTATACTTTTTACATATATATCGATTTATACATATAGATATCTACTTTCATTTCAGCTGCCGAATGGCCTTTTTTTCGAATCGCAAATTTTGAAATTAATTGACAGATTCATAATTTTTAAAAGCAACTTATTTTATAAAAATTGCAAATTTCAGGGAGTTTGAAAAATGAATTTTCTTACGGTCAATTTCATAATAGTATTTCATTACGGCCAGTAGGAATTCAACTCACGTTAACTTATAGTTGGATTTACTGCAATTACTTGAATGTCAAATAAAGTTCAACTGAGTGGGGGAAAAAAAATAGATGAACATTTGTCACGAGTCAAGAGCATATGTTGATACCGTGACAATAGTAATAGTACTTTTTTTCTATTATATCTCTTGTGTAATTACACATGTAAACTTTGGTGTTGCAGTTAGCCACAGTTTCGGCTATGGTTTAATGGACGCGACCGCAATGGTCCAACTTGCCAAAAAGTGGCAGACCGTTCCGGAACAACACAAGTGTGAAATGCTAGCGCCGCATAAAAATAGGTTTGTTATTTATTATTATTCAAATTATTTAATCAAAAATTTTGAACTGAATTACCGTCATCTAAAAATTTTTTCATAAAAAATTTAGTATTATTATCATTGTTAAATATATTTACATGTCATGTTTATTTAAAAACTAAGTCGGCAGTAATTTAACATAGTAAACTTTCAACCCATTTAACTAAACAGGCTTGAAGGTTATCAGTCCACGCCCAAAGAGCACTTATTTGGTCCGTCGAGCCACTCGTTTTACTTAAAATTTAGTAAGATTACAATAGACAATTGAAATTTAAGCAACGGATATCATAAAGTAATTTTGTAACTTTAGTTTCCAAGTAACCAACTCGGGAATATCGTCGTTTTAGGTTTGCATCCTGTGTCTATTTGATTATACTTGTATTACATTTATACATTACCGCGTTGCTTGCTAACTTTAGATAATGCATCAACTATTATAAGTACATTGTAAAAAAAATGGAAGTGAATTCGGGGTGATTACGTATTTTATTTCAATCTGCTTTCAATCCGATTTAGAGCTGTAATTTTAAAATAAATGTTTTTTAGAAGTTTTATTCACTTCAAACGGATTACCTCCATGAAAAAAATTTATTTAAAAAATATAAAAAATATATACAATTTTAGTATTAAAAAAAAACATATTAAAAATATATCTTAGATTATATAAAAAATACATTTATGAAAATAACAAATAATTACTAAATATATATATAAAATTATAAAAAAATGTCGGTATGATGATATAAAAAAATAAAATATGATAAAAATATATATTTAATATATTCTTAGTATATTTAAATAACATTTGAAATATATAAAATATATACGTAAATCTGCCAAAAATTAGCTATTTAAAATGTAGTTTTTATGCATATTTTATATATATTTATATATTTTTTTCCTGGGAGTAAAGAAATAAAGTCATCCGGTTCGCATTCACTTCGGTTTTTCTCCGCTATTTTTTACCGTGTATCATAGTCTTTAATCACTAATTAATAATGTTATTTAAAAAACATAAATAGCTCGGTAACAAAAGTTATCATCAATAGCTTATCATTTTTTTCGATCTTATTCATTATAATCATTAATTTTTTTTTAATATCAAAATAGTCCATCAAATTTTGCTGAGTAAAAAAAAATTGATGTTTATCTATTAGTCGACCTTCGTACTCAATTACAAGGATAGAGGAAGTACTTTCGCGATCTTAGATATTTTTTTTTTAAATTAAAAATAAGCTATCGAATAAATTTGATGATGTTTGGCAAGTTAAAGCCAATTTACCAACTAAAAAAAAATAAAAAATACCATGACCTCTTTTTTTACATATAAAATTCAAATAAAAATATTGCTCATTAAAACTACGTCCTTTGAAGATAAGTTGATAATAATTACTTGATCCTTCTGTATATATCCATATATATGAAGTTATATTTTTGAAGTCCAGTTCTGACGGAACTAAAAAAAATTAATTGCCGTCAGAAATTAATGAAAAATTTTTTTCATCACCATAAACTTTTTACTGAAAGAGAGTTTTAAATTTTTTTAATATAGATCAATTCCATCACGTAGTCAATTAACTTTGGATTTCCATGTAAAAGAATGTAGCGGCGTTAACTTTTTAGAACACGTTCAGGTATGATTATTATTCATGATTCCACAAACTTTAATTAATCTCACTGTTTAAAGTCTAATAAAATAATTATTCAAATTATAAATTACTATTTTTATTAGTCTTTTCTTATCATTATAATGATAATTATAATTAAAATGATAATTGTTGTATATAATAGGCCAAAATAACACTATCAGCATCTCGAAGAGGAGATCTCGAGATAACATTAACATCTCCACAAGGAACAAAAAGTACTTTACTCGCAAAACGACCGCACGATAATTCTAAAACAGGATTCCAACAATGGCCATTCATGTCAGTCCACACATGGGGTGAACGTCCACATGGCACGTGGAAATTGGAAGTTCACAATGAGGGTCGTTATGTTGGTAAGTTGTACATTTAATATATATATTTGATTATTTATATTAATTCCTTTGATATCGATTCACTACTAAATAATAACGACAATTACTGATATTAAATAATTTGAAACCAATCGAATCGATTCTTACAATCATCAAATTATTTAACGTCAATTAAAATAAAAGATTCAATTAATAGGTTACTAATTATTGACACTATTTTATTTAATTATATTTACTTAACTTGTTGAAATATTTTTTAAATTTATAATTATGTACACAGAAAAAAAAATTTATTGACGCAAGAAATATTTTTCATTATGAAATGAAGAAATAAAATTTCCTAGTATGAGAAATTTTTTCTCGTCCCAAAAAGTTTGTTTTGTCTCAAAAAAATTTATATTTTCAATTCATGATGCAAAAAATTCGTTGGAGAGAGTTAAAATTTTCTTGAGGCGAGTAAAAACTTTTTGCGCCAAAAAGTCTTTTTCATGTAGAGCCATAAAAAACGAACTTCTAGTTTTATTTATAATAAAAAAAAAATTAAATTTTCTGACGAGCTTGAAAACAGCTCGAAAATTATGAATTTCTAAAAATAATATACTATTTCCCTAAAGTAAAAAAAAATCTTACGAAAAAAATCGTCTATGCAAAGTATAATTTTTTGTATCACTTGAGTTGATACTGCGGGTTTCAGTGCCAGTTGAGCCAATCAAAACAAGTGAATTTCAGGCCAATGCAAATTAGTGGTTAGAAAATTGTTGGTTTATCCCGTAGGGAAGAAAACCTCTAGTTTCTACTCGCTGAATTAGTTTCTGACTTGTTTTCAACCCTGTCAAGATCAAATTTGTTTAGTATTAACCTCAGAATGAACGTACGTCATTCTAACTAATCAAGCTGACAGTTGAATTGATACATGCGCATCAGTCTTAAATTTTCTCGTTTTCACTTGTTGCAAACATTTAAACTATAAATTTCAATTTAGATAGTCATGACATCTTCTTGTTTTATCCCTTGACACACAATATACTATTTCAATAGAATATCGCGATTTGAATCGTAAAAAAATTTTTTTTTGAGGTCAATAAAGCAAATTTTCGAATTGAAAACATTTTTCTTATTAAGAATTTTTTTTCGATTATAGAGATTAGGTAGCATATCTAATTGTTATACTAAATAGTCATGTTAAATGCAATATACTTAAGAGAAGGGGGGGGGGCAACATGGGCCCCTTATGAAAAAAGGACATATCCTCGGAGATTCTCACTTATTTTACTTCTTTCTAGCCCCTCACATGTTTTCGGTCTCAATATGCCGTGGTTGAAAATTAAAAATTTTTAAATTTGGGGACAAATGGGCCCTCTAATAACTCTACTAAAATTCGGCTATTATTATATTTTATCTAAATAGTACATTAAACATCAAGTGAGGAAAGTAGAATATTCCAAAGCGAGTGTGTAATTGTCTATCTAAGCCGGCAAGGGTGGCAATTATCGGATTGGGATTTCTACTTTCCTCCATGATGTGTATACAATTTTTCACCGGATCTACACCTGAAAGTCTAAATTTCGAGTTAAAAGTAAACCACAATCTCAAATTCTTTACAAGGGTTCCTTATTCTTGAATCATTTAAATTGAACAAAAATTTTTGGGGGCCCATTTTGCCCCCAAGTATTTCCAGACTCAAAATTTTAGGGGGTCGATTTTGCCCTCTCTCCCCTATAAAAATTATTTTTATTGACAATAAAAAGAAAAATTGATTTAAAAAAGTCTACTTATTTTTAATATTAAACATAATTAATAAAATATAATATTTAATATATTTATTAGTGTCAATAATTTCAAATTGTACTCTATTCTACTATACCCTAATCTAAATAATTAATAAATTAAGTCAAAAAAAGAAATTCCAATTAATGTTTACACAGAAGTAACAAAAATTCTAGCTAATTGTAATAGAAGTAAAATAATATATTTGTACCTTTTGATTATGCAAAGTAAACTTGAGACTGAACATATCTCAGAACAGTGAATTTATTAACTTGATGAATATACGTGTCAGATCTGTTTATAACTTTAATACACAATGAGATAGCTCAACAAATTAACGTGGCTGTTTGAAATTACTAACATGTTTAACAGAAGCGTGTGAATTTAAATATTTATTTTTATTTTACATTTTATTTTTTAGCCTTCCCAAACAAATTAGCTAACTAATATAATATCAACTGTCAGTTGTTATAAAGTTTATCCCATTACTACAGTTAAAACATATACATTTGCAAATATACATGTACTAAAGTTTACGTCTTATAAATTTAATGAAAACAGGTTTATCAACATTGATTCGTTGAATCAAAACTTATATCAGACAGCATTTCATTAGCATATTAAAAATAATAATAATAATGAGGATAGAAAGTATAGGGACAAAAATAAAAAATAAATAAATATAAAGTTTTGCAATTTCATTGTACAAATCGCGAGTACGGTGAATAAATTTTAAATTAACTTCCTACTTAAACTTTTTGAAACTATAACTTTTGAAACTCGTATCAATCATAGAAAAATTTTCGATAAAACTTGTTCATATATTGTGAATAGGGAAATATGTAAAAAGTAAGAAAAAGAATAGTCGAAAGTATTGAAAAATCGGTCGAAAATTCATTTTGCGGAAAACTGGGTAAAATGGACTATCTTATATATTTTTTTTATGTCTACAAAAAATAAACTTTCAGTTGCGATCAAAAAGTTTATTTTTTATTTTTAATAAAATTTAATAATTTCGTCATTCCCAAGTAGCAGATAGGCAACATTAAGATGTCTTTTAAAAGGACAAATTTTTTTTTGTCTCAAAGTCAAGTTCTTTTATATAAATAAGACGTACATCTGATCCTAGACGCTATAGAAAATTTCTGTTCATTTTCCCCGTCTTAGAAAAGTCATTTCACTTAAAAAATTTAGATAATGACTTATTTGACATTTCTTTGTAATTTTTTTTTGTCGTCACTTTTTTCAAATTTTTTAAGCAGATACTTTTTCGGTCACAAAAATTTCTGATCATTTTGTCACCATTTTGGTGCCTATTGGTGTGAAAAAACTAACATCTAATAGATGTCAATGTTAAGTGTGCCTTGTGTTCTTATATAAATTTAAGTAATAAATTTTATTTGAAACAGCGTTCCAGTAAATTTGTAAAACAATTTTATTTACATTTTTCAAAAAATAAAAATCAATCGAAAATATCTCAAATGATTTAAACTCATGATTTAAAACCATTTAGCCCAGACCTTAACAGCATGTCACAAATTTTTAATGATATATTCACATATATAATTGATCATAATTTGTTGCCGTTATGTAAATTTTTAACACACTACTGTCAATAACTTTACTTCCGTATTATATTTAAAAAAACCACTTACACATTTTAAACTAAATCACATCATTACTTAATATCCCGACTTTCTAATTAAAGTTGTTGCAAAAAATAAATGAAATTTATAATTAAAGTCTACAGCAAAAAAAGCTAAAACAAAAGAAAAAATAATAATAACTCGAGAAATCGGAAATCAATAAATCATAAATGATAAATATTGGGGTTAGAACCTTTCGCCCTATTATAAATAATCTAAAGAGAAACAGTAATGAATCTTTGGATGATTAAAATCCCTCAGGTCGTGCGATACTTCATGAATGGTCGTTGATATTCTACGGTACAGGAACTTTACCCGACCCAACAGAGTACGCTCTCTACAGCAGTATCGCCGGTAGTAGTATTAGTTCGACAAACATCAAGTCACCTAAAAAACCAGTAGTTAAAATGTCAAACTATTCACGCAATGGTTTAAATATCATCGGTATTAAGACTAAAAATAATAAGTTGATAAAACAGCAGCAGCAACAGCAGCAGAGCCAGCAAAATAGTGGATTAAATCAACCGTACATTCAACAAAATCAGACATCAAAAAAGAGTAAAGTACGTGGGCAGCACAAAAATGGTAAATCAACAAACAAACCGACAGTGCGACCGACAGTACAGAGCTTACGTGGATTAACATTCAGTCGCATCGGTACATCTAAGCCCCGTGTTAGCGGTAGCAATAACACCGCTGGCTCTGCCGGTACCACTATCGGAAACATCACCAATAACAACAGTACTCCCAAAGCAATCCCAGAAACTCCCGTTGTTAAACTGACAACTCAGCTACCTAAACAGCAACAAATTATTGACTCTGTTACATCAACATCCTCGCTACAGAGAGGTTTAATTCTCATGGAACCGGCCGCCAAAGCCGCTACAAATAAGGTTCCGGTTGTGTTCCAACAGTATCCAAAAATCCAACAGCTCTATCCGCTCTACCCAGTCTACCCTGGGGTAAGGGGCGTTAACCAGCACGCAACTCGTGCTAAGGGACTCGATCTACTGCAAGATGAGCAGTTCGATACAAGAAATCTTCAATTAACTGACAAGGGTATCAAGATGTACTTTCGTTTATTGTTCCGTGCGATTTACCTTTTATTTTTTATTTTATCTTATTAAATTTTTTATTTTTTTCAAGGTAGTTTGATAGCCTCAGGTCTAACCTTTTATTCATTCGTAAAATTAATAGGAATTTTAAATATTCATTCAAAACCAGGATTAAATTCAGCTCATTCAATTCATTTTCGTAATAGGGATGAAAAATAATAGGATTTATTAAAAAACAAAACCTTTGCTACTAAACTACCTGGAGCTTTTTATAGAACAATAATTATTTTAAAAAATGTGTTTTTGTTCCGTATGTTTTATTTATTTATATTATTCACTGAATGCAAGTTAATGTTGATGAATTTATTATTTGTGTTGCGTTTTGTGTTGATTTGCTAAAAATTTTCAGCATGTCCATAATTTAATTGTAGAATATTTATTTCAGTAGACAATTACTCGTTTCTACCACAATAATTCTAATTAATCGATTGTTAATTTTAGCGTTTATTTTTTTTTTTTTTTTTTAGCAAGTCTCACAGAATGGGGGCTGATGTTCTACGGAACTGAGACCGCACTCAAGTTCGATGACGAGCTGGACAAAGACAAGCCGATAGCCCCAATAGAAATTGATATCCCGCACAATAACGGAGCGGAGGACAAGAAGCCGATAGACACCGAAGGTGATGACGACCTGTGGACCGGGAGACAGCAGGTGGATTTGATATCACACCCAGAGGTGCAGAAGCCTACAACGGAAAACCATACGAGCAAAGCGTGTAACAGCTTTGGCTCCCACGGGTGCCTAGGTGGGTGCCTCTTGTTCATTCTTCTACTCCATACACTGACTAAAGAACCCAGCTGAAGTGATTATTTACCTCCGTATATTAATTAGTGATAGTGATTACTGATTATACTTTGGATTATTTTATTTACGTACTCCACAGTATAACAAAACTTTTAAAATATATAAATATAAATATACATACATAAGAAATAAACACTTCCAGCCATTATTTATTATTTGCTCGCGAGAGTCGAAACTATTTAACGTTTCCGAGCAAATAAATCGTGTAGTAATTAGTTTAAATGCAAATTATCCTGGTGTTTGATTAAAATTAAACAAAAAGAGAACGTTCGAATCGTGTGAATGTGAATACGTGATGAATATCGATGAGCAGCAACATGAAATTATTATTTTTTTATCACCGCTAATTGTTAGTTTTATTTTTAAATATTTTTTTTTTAACGGACTATTAATTACGAGGAATTGAACAAAAATATTTTTAAAAAGCTAAAGGGAAATTGTAAAATTTTTAATTTAATTATTTAAGCACGCGGAAAATTTTCAGTAAATATTTGAAACTATTTTTTTTTGTGATTGATTAATTGCGTTATTCGATTAAAAAGTTCTATTTGTTCGCATTGATGGTAAAAAATTTGATAAAGTAAAAAAAAAGTGGAATAATTGAATAAATAATCCGGTGTATCGGATGAGTATCAGAGAAATTCGAGTTGAAATTTATCTTGTGTTTAATTTAATCTCTTTAATTACAAGCGTTCGATAGTTTGAGGAAATGATCTTACGATAAACTCTTAGTTTTATCCCATGAGATTAAATCAACGAGAAAATAAATAAAGATAAACGTATTTTATTCAATTTTCAACGTTACTGCCTCTGACAATTACGTAAGCGGAGAAAAAAAAATAAAATCGAACACGGAAAAAACTAGATAGTACTAGTTACTGTTCTGCACAGTAATCGATGAACAATATAGGGAACGGTACATTTTAACATGACTGATTGATATTAGAACAGGAGTGATTTATAGCTTAACATGTACTATTACTTTTTAAATAGTAAAATCAGTGCTGTGCTACACAGAATAAGAAACATATGATTGGTTACTGTCCAAATAGTCGCCATCCAGAACAGTATTTAGTCCTGTTCTGACTTGAATAGTGTTCTGTATGTTAATGGCGACTATTCTGACAGTAGAAGTCTATGATTCAAATCTGTCAAGTATAGGTTATTAACATTTCATTTAAATCTCTATTATTTATTTTTAACTTTTTTCTATAAAAAATTATTAGTTTAATTATCAGTTTGTAAAACGCATTGAAGCATACTGTCAAAAAACTATTCAACTATAGTTGAATAGTTCTCTATATATAGAGAAAGGTTAGAATGTAAATTCAGTATAGTCAAGTCTGCAAAAGAATGGGATTTTCTCTCACTACTTGGCTACAATAGTTCACTAATGCGCATGCGCGGTAACGACTTAACTGTAGAAAAATGGTGGGGGAAAAGCCCATTTTTTGCAGATTTAACTATAACCATTAAGGCTGGGCCATACTAAACGAATTTCCGAATTTTACTTTTCTTTTAATTTATCAATCAATTATTATTACAGAAATTTTTGTAACTTCCGAAAAAATGTATAAGACAAACTTTTTCGGAAAGTTTTTATCATTCGAGTGACGTAATTATTCAAAATGTAATGAGAAAAGTAAAATTCGGAAATTCGGTTAGTACTGCCTACCCTTAATGTCAGAACAGGACTGAATACTGTTCTGGATGTTAATGGCGGCTACTTTGACAGTAACCAATCATATGTTTCTTGTACTGTATAGCACAGCACTGATTTTACTATTTAAAAAGTAATAGTACATGTTAATCTATAAATCACTCCTGTTCTAATATCAATCAGTCATGTTAAAATGTAATTTTCCCTGTATTGTTCATCGATTACTGTGCAGAACAATAACCAGTACTATCAAATTTTTTCCGTTAATGAATTAGTAATTTTTTTGTGAAAAAAAATTAGTAAATGTTAAGCTTATTAAGGTGTTCAATTATACCCCAGATATTTGCTCAAGCAAAATTATCCAGTAATTATAAAATATTTAAATTAGTAGTGTCTCTGATTCGTGATAGTAAGAAATAAAATTGAAAGGAGACACAGTTATTGGTAAAATAATTTTAAAAATTTATAAATTTTCATGTGCTGCAATCAAGTCATATCTTACATACTTCTTATCTTAATTATCTAGCTGTGCTGTGAATAAAATCACTTTGATTAGTTATTAGTTTAAAATCGACTTGAGAGTTGTTATTTTTTATCATAAAATGTGTGCTTCGCAAATTCATATCGTTCAGTAAATAATCATAATTGTAATATAAATAACAAATACACATATATATAATAAATATAATAATATATGTAAAATAAGTTAATTATTAAAAGCACAAACAATTTAAATAATTGTGCCATTAAGTTATAAAGTTTTTGAATTTAGTGCCAATTGAATATTTTTAATTATTATTTGAGCTCCGATTAAAATTTTTTTGAATTTAATTTATGATCAAGTAATTATTCATCATTTGCAAAAATTTTTTCATTATCGAGAATTTGAGGAAATGTTCCATTGCAAACACGTGAAAAATTAATGAATAGACGACGTAGTCTTGAGCAGAATCGTTCAATATCTAGTTTCCGGGTTCGAATCCTGACGGCGGTATTTTAATACAATAAAATAAAAAAATTAAGTAACAGCATTCTTTTATTTTTACGATTATTGAGTTGATGATAAGGTTAAATAAAAATTTATTTTATTAGATCATAGATACAAAATTTTATTTTACGGTGCGATAGCAGCCCTCGCCTTCGGCTTCAATTAACCTCACCCTCGTCTGAAATTTTTTTGTTTCATTTAATTTCTCACTCCATAATATATTGATGTATCATATTGCTGAATTTTTGAAACTATAATAAATTTTCAATCAATAAGTCTTTCACTGGAAAAGTATTTTCTCTCAGTGTACACGGAAAAAAGATATGAAAAATTACAGTTTCACATGGTAACGCGGTGCTCTGAGGGGTAAAAACTGATTTTCAATTCAACTCACGGACAAACACTGGAAGCCTGAAATAGAGTCTTTCTCGTTTTTTGAAACTTTAAGAGAGGGCTAAATATTATGATTCTGAATTTAGCAGCAGACAATTAACAATTTTTGGATTTTTTTTTTCAACAACCCAATTAAAAAAAACAGAAACTAAAACTATGCACATGTAGAAAATTTACACTGTGAATAATCTGAAGTAAAATTAAATCGGAATTCACTCCGCCACTCGGAGTTCCAGAATTTAATAAAAAAATCACTCCGCATGCGGAGTGTAAGTTTCGTGTAATAAAAATTTCTCGTTAATTTTTCTTTGTCTCGTTAGTTTTTTCATACCAAAAAAAAATAGAATTGGGTTATTAATTAGTAATCCAACAAAAAGAAAAAGAAAATTTTTTATATCACATACAAAAGAAGTAAAAATAATAATAAACAAAAAAAAACAATGACAGATAATTGAAGTTGTTGAAACCACTGAGCGCAACTAGAGCTTCTGGCAATATTATTGTTTCAAGTGAAATTGTTGAGCAGTTAATTGGATAAAACATAAATATACGGATGGAAACAACCCAATGACATATACCTATCAAAGGTAATTAATCTGTTTGAAACGAATCTTAACAATGAAAATCACTCGTCAATAAAATTATATAAAAAATTTTTGCAAACTCAAATAATTATAATTATAAAATAAATTTATTGTTGAATTTTTTTTTTTTAATAATCATGGCACTACAAAAAAATACCCTTATTAAAATAAACCTAATTATCGTTACCCTGATATTTTATATTATTTTATTCATGTGACAAAAAAGTGCAATTAAATTACGAACAAAACACCGGTTAGTCTATTATCGTTAGCGTTGCCAAATAATTAAGTTGAATAAAAACATTAAATAAAAAAAAAAGAACAAAACTAGTAGCTTACAATAATAATAACAATAACAATAATTATATTATTGATACTAATAATAATGATAATAATAATAATATAAAGTAAATAAAAGTTGTGGGTGCTTTTTAATGTGAAGCGATAAATGAATCAGTATTAAAATCCATACTTGGATAATAATATTAGAGTCGTCAATAACATTTACCGATATTATATATATAAACATATACATATATAAATAAAATAAATTTTAAATGAACAATTAATGTAAATAGTGCAGCAGATATTAATGTATCGAACGCAAAAGAAAAAAAAAACATAAATCGAACATTTAAAAAATAATAAACTTATTAAATAAATAAAAATGTAATTGACGTTAAAATGTATTTTATATGACGAATTATTTAATTTCTTTAATTGATTGGACTAATGCATCATTGTACTGCGGGGTTTTGCTACGAAAATTTAAAAAAAATGGGAATTTATATCTTGCGTACTCAAAAAAAAAATTAGAAGTAAGAGATAGGAGGGCAAAACGGACTACCTCGAAAATTGTATTGAAAAAAACTTTTTTAATAATCGAGTGTCAGTCGGAAAATGTTAATGGCTTTTTTTTATGATAAAAAATATTAAAAAATTTTTTTTTCACCTTTTTTAGGGGGTAGTCCATTTTGCCCGCTAAAATGAATTTTTTTTTCTTTAACAGCAATTGAAAATTTTTTCTATTTACTTTAAATATCATTAAAAAAAAAAAATTTGCATATTTGAGTCTTCGAAAACTTAAGTGCCCGTTTTGTCCCCTCCATACTCCCTCCCCTAAATTCATTTAAATGAATGGATAAATAAATAATTAATTTCGATTAAATAAATTTGAACAAAAATAAATTAAATTTTTTTTCTAAAGATTATTATCACGTAATTAATTATTTGAAATAAATTGCATACTTTAAGCCGTCCTATTTTGATAAAACGTAAAAAAAAAAAATTAAATTGAGTCACGAGTTGTAAATTTTCAATAATTCAACAATAATAATTACTAATTATTGTTTAGTAAATAGATAACTACTTAGAAACATAATAATAATAATTATAATAAATTCAATACACAATAAAAAAAAACTGCCGATTTTTTACTAGGTACCACGTAAATAAAAAAAAAATCTTTTTCTGATTGTTTATTGATATTGGTATTGATTAAAAAAATTTTCATAATAATAAATAATTATGGGCATTGTATTCTACCAACGAATTGAATAATTAATTAAATATGGGCTGGAGATTCGTAATTAACATAATTAAATAATTTACTAATTATTAAAAATCAATAATAATATATAAATATCTGTGATTGAATTTAATTATTCATATTTAGTGTCTTTTAGCTGACATTTCATAGAATATAATTGCAGCGTATTGTGCTTTTTATTGTTATCATTCACTAGTTATCATAATCAGTAATAATCTTTTAACGAGTTTTAAATATTTGAATTATATTTTTGTTGTTTAATTATTAGAGAAACATATTTACAATTTAAATGTTTATTTATTATCAATTTAACTGGAGAGTTTATTTATTGAGTTGATTATTAATGCTCAGTATTAAATAACTGGTTAATTTGTTTCAATTAATTTGATTTTTTTATATCGCGTTACTAAATACAAAAGAACTTGAACTTTTATTCGCTCTTTTGGCTTTGGAGAGCTTCTTAAAACCAAAAAAGCTTCTATTTTTTTTTCATCGTTAATCGTTTAATAAACTTATTTCAAAGCTAAAAAATGTTCCTAAATATCCGAACGTTTTTGCGCAACTGGATGACTAGATTTTTGAAATGTTTCGCATGTAGATGCTGGTGTGCCAGTCGAAAATCTCAGGTCACCCCCCATGAATTTTCTCATTTTCGTTGCGTGAAAAACGTTTCGATTTTCAAGTACGTGCTAAAAATTAACAATTGAAAAAATTCAAAAATGCAGACCTCAAACGGGCATGCAAAATTTTGAGAAGTCTATTTACTTTTATTAATTACTGAAACACGTGTTTTTTTTTTTAAGCTGAAAAAAAGTATTTTCTGTTTAATAACCGCGAAATATTTCGCCAAATTGTTCTAAAGATATCCGTGCCGCAGACATATTTTGAATTACAGACTAATTGACGTCCACGATTATTTTTTTTTATAATAATACGTATCGAGCAAATTAACAAAAATATCAGGCTCATTAATTAGCGTTTCCTCTTTATATTAATGTGTTTTTTGTAACGTGTAAGTGTGATTTGAAAATAATATACACAGTTTAATGTAAGGAAATCATAACCTTGACTAGTCTGTTATAAAGCATAACCTCTTCGCTCCACGTTTGAGGTGTGCAAAAAAAAAATTTTGAATACCTAAGGACGCATGACTTAAATTATATGTCCTCCTGGCATTCGAAAATTTTTTCTTCAATTTTGAGCTTCAAAATAAGTCTCCAAACCGATTTGTATTAAAAAAAAAATTAGGCGAATAAAAATTTAAGTCCTTTTGAAATTATTAACGCGATGTATATACATATATACATATATATGTCAACATTTTAATAATAAATGACGAATGTAATTGTACATTGATGCTATTAGTCCATGATATAAAGATAATCATTTCTTGTAAAATAATAAATAAAAAAAAACTATCCGTCGTTAATCTAGAGCTTTGTGTCCAACAAAAAATTTCTACTCAATTTTATTTTCTGAATGTTAAAATCCTACTCAAGCTCACAAACGAAAGTACTTCGAGGAATAAATAATTATAATATCTAGATATGTCAATCAAAGAGGATATTTTAATTAAATTAAATTTATATTAAAGTAATAACCAACGTCGGACTTTTTATAGAACGGACTGAGTAATTTTTTCTTTGAAAAGCTATTTCATTTATTTTATCAGTAAATCTTATTCGTCTTTAGTTCAATAATATAATTACATCACGATGGGCTTATTCAAAGTCGGCATAATAATTATTGTTATTATTAAATTAATTAGTAATTAAAATATGGAACATTCCAAAACTACCGATTTAACGCTTAATAATTTTAAAACAATAAATAATTATAAATGAGTAAATCAGTCGATTGTATTAAAAAAATATGTGTGTATATATAATATATATACAAACATGTTTCACTAATAGAACAAGACTATCAAATAAAACCCATCGTGAATGTTTAATTATTAATGAGTAACAACTAAATAAAAGAAAAAAATAATTGTATTTATTGTAAATGTTTGTATGTAATATATAAATATATGAAAATGTATCTTCGCTTTTGGAGGAGTGACATATCTTAAATATCTTAAGTTATAAAGATGAATGGATGGTAATAATTATTGAATATTAATTATAATAATAATTATTATTATTATAATGAGTGATTAAAAATTTGTATCACCCACGCAATCATTTTTTTTTGTTTTCTTATTGAAAACAACAAAACAATAAATTAAAGATAATTTATATGGATAAAACGATATAAGTGTAAAGTGTGACTGTAATGCCTGATGTTTCACAAGTATATATGCATATATAGTCATATATATATATATATATATATATATATATTGATAAATTAAATAAGTGATTAAAAAATATAATGAATCTTATACGCAAATTTATTTGTATATCATAAATCAATTAATTAAAGAAAAAAAATATTATATATATACTTTGCTTTTTGTAACCCGCACGCAATACATTTACGGCTGTCCAAATTTAAAAATCCAGTGAGCCAATATTTTTAAGGATCTGTATTTTCATTCATTTTTACTCTGATATTTTTCATATGTCATCTCATCCTTCTTTTAATTGCCAGTATATTGCACACCTACAGAGGAGAGTAAGACATTCCAGTAGCGTGGGTAATTGCCCACTGGAAATCGCTAAACACAGGAATTGCGACGTCCTCCTTAGTATTTTTTACCACATCTACAACGGGAATTAAAAATTTTTGTCATTGTTTGCAGCAAAGTTGACGTATGCGCATATTTATTTCCCTAGTTTTCGCATAAAAAAAATGACACTTTCTCCTTATACACAGACTGTAAAAAATTTTTAGTGTATGATTCGGTTTTAAAATTTTCAACACTGCCAGTGTAAAAGTTACACAACACACGGTGTTAAATTTCGGACTAATGGTGTAAATGTATAAGTTCTTTATTTAAAACTTTCGATTACTTAGACGCTAGAATTGATTTTTATTTTAAAATTATCTACATCAATAATAATAATAGACTAGTGTTGTGACTCATGAATTATTTTTAAATTTTTGGGAACAGATTATATTATCGGACACTATTTCAGCTAGTAACACCAAACGGTGTGCAAGAAAACGCTCATACTGTGTTAAAAGTACTCCGTTTGATATTTCACACCATCAATGTACACCAAGCAGACCTTGTAAAGTCCTTGAAGATCATTTTCACACCGAAAATTTTTTACAGTCTGCAAAATAATCGTAAAAATATTAAAGTTCAATTAAAAAAATTTATTCACACCACAGAACTAAGCGGGAAACTCAAAAATTTACTCGTTTGCCGCCCTTGCCTTTGACTCGTACGGCAAACGCGAGTAAAAATTTCGTACGTTTTTTCTTTGATATACAAAATCATAAATTTTAAAACTCATTAAGTTCATTTTTATTTTTTTTTTAAAGACAGATATAGACAAAAATAATTGGCTCGTACTAGACTTTAAAATTGGACAGTCGATTTATTTATCAAATAAAAATTAATCTAAGCTTAAGATTTCCGGTAGATGTTACAGCTTATTGGTTTTATTGCTTACAATAACAATTCTCTTGGATAATATTTATTTAATTGTGATTTTTTAAAGCTTATCAACTGTTTTATTGTTACTATAACTATTACTTTTAAAGATTATTTTTTATGGACTAGCGCGTTTTATAGTTGTACGAAATTTGCTCACTATTTATCACCAGACATAACTGTAATATTTTAACTCTACGACGTCCAGAAGTGGGTATTAAATATTTTATTATTTATGCATGTTCTGTTTTATCATTTTTATTTATTTGACTGTCGCAATATCATTTTTTTTTTTAAATTAATTTAAAATTATTTTGGGCTCGTGTAATATTTGTTAAAGTTAAACTAATTTTAGTGCTAAGTGTAAGTAATTAAGAGTTGTGTATAATTAATCTGTTGAAAGTTAAATAGGACGAGTTAATTGGAGTATCTAGGTATCCATTTACTCTGGGGCGATTTATTTCCAGTGGATTTTTTCAGCCTACGCGCAACTTCTTCTACATCTACAACAAATTCACTTATCCCTCATCGCTTTTGCTACGGTGAGTTTAGTTTCTGTTCTAAATTCTCTTCTTTATTTTTTTTATCACTTCTTAAACTACACGTCCGACTAATTTTTCGAATTTAATTTACTTACACAAATAAATACTGTCTTAATAATATCCTTTTTTTTTACACTTCCTTACTTTGATTTATTATATTTTTAAATTGCATGCGTGGTTTATTAATAAATAAATTTCTTTATTATTTATAAGAATTTGAAATTATATGCATATATATTTAAAATGCTTGTGAATGTCAGAAATAATGTAAGTTATTATTTTTTTTTTTTTTTTAGGAATAATTTGCATGTTAAATAATTATTAACTCATTAATAATTATTATAATAAATATTAATCATTGTTATTATTATCATTATTATCATTGTTACGGAGAAAAAAAGGATTTCTTGGTGTAAGAAATATTTTGTGTCAAGACTTAAAGACAAAAATTTTCTTAGAACTAAAAAAAAATTTCTTTGCGCAAGAAAATTTTCGCTTGCAATTTATAATGCGAAAAATTTTTTGGGACAAGTAAAAATTTTCTTAGGGCGAGTAAAATTTTTTTGCGCTAAAAACTCCTTTTTTTCTATGCATACTGCTACAAATTGGAAGTGAATTTGGAGTGATCTGGATTTTATTTCAATTCGCATTTACTCCAATTCCCCTTTGGAGTAAATTTTACTCTGAAAAAATTAAATAATCATACAGTCATCCGTTCCGTATTTACTCCATAGTGCATGGAGTTCCGGAGTTTTAGAAAAAATTACTCCGTATACGGACTAAATAGAGATTTTTTTCAGCGGAATTATCTCCATTCACTTCGATTCGGAGTTTTAATACTAAAATAAATTCCCCTTCGGCGTAGATTTCACTCTGAGGAAATTAAATAAATAACTAGTCCTTCGCTCCACATTTACTCTGAATTTAATTTGCGTTCATTCTGCAAATTTTTAACAGTGCATTATTTATTATCATTGTTGATAATTAAGTCGCAATTAGTCATTCAATAGTAAAAAAAAACGCATGTTTGAATTTTGAATCAGACATAAAAAAAAATTTTATTTTTAGATAAGAAGTATTTAATTAAAGATTGAAGCAGTTTAATCCTTTTAGAAACGCATGAAAATTTATATATTATAAATATATTAATCAAATTACCCAATATAATTTGTCAACGAAATTATTATTCAAGGCAATTAATTTTTTTTTTTATTTTTTTCTTTTACCGATAAAATAAAATTTCAATTATTTTATTTTTTCATACGAGATTTAATCAGTAATCAAAAATATCAATATAAAATTTTATTGTTATAGAACTAAAAAAAAAAAAAAAAAAAACAAAATTTAAGGGGACCGAATAGTTGGAGCTAAAAATTATTTTTCAATTGATTTATTTAAAATGTCCAGTTATATATTTAATAATTTTTTTTTTTTTGTAGAATGTAAAGACGGGTGGTTTATCTCCGAAGGTCGTTGTTTATCAGAGTGTCCTCGTAACATGTATGTGGATCACGATCAACGAAAGAATGCCTGTATTCCGTGTCATTACTCTTGTATGACCTGTTCGGGGCCTTCAGATATCGATTGCACATCATGCCATGCGGATTCTAATCCTATACCACTGGAAATGGAGACCTTTCAATGCATTTTAAAGTCTATCGAGTGGAAGACCAAATCAACTGTGTGGTTTTATCGGATGACTATTGTATTAGGATTAAGCTCCATTCTTATGATTGGTATTGTCATTTATTTATGGATTTCCTCATCGAAAAAGCTACAAAAAATTATCAATCAGGGATACATGGAACTGCCTCTACCTGATGATCAACTAAAAGACGGCAACAGTAATCGTAATTTAGACCGATATCAATCCGAAAGCGAGTAGATTTTTTTTCCATTTTACTACCTGGGAAACAATAATTTAGATCTGAATACTTTCTTTTACTGAGATACAAATTTTACTTTATCCGAATTTACTCCATCACTCAGAGTTCCGGAGTTAGAAAAAACAATTACTCTGTATACGAAGTAAATGGGAACTTTTTTTTCAGCGGAGAGATTTCGGGCTCATGTGAATTTTATTTTAATCTGCATTCACTCTAAACCAGAGTTTTAATTTTTACATAAACTTTTCTTTGGAGTAAATTTCATTCCAATAAAATTAAAAAAATAAGAAATACTCCGCTCTGGATTTACTCCGAATTTAATGTGTTCACTCTGCGAATTTTTGACAAAGTAAAATTTGAAGTTTTGTTTTGATAAAGATTTTGAAAACTTCTAAAAAATAAAAATTTTTTAAATTTAAGATCGAAAAAAATCTACATTAATCTAAATAGATCTATTGATGTCAATGAAAATCTTGAATTTAAAAAAAATTGAATGTATGTTGACTTAAATTTTTTTTCCTGGGTAATAAATAATGTAAATTACTTTAAAAAATGTACAATAGTATTCCATGTACTTAAGAAATTATAAGGTTATTATTGTTATATATTAATTTTTTTAAATGTAATTAGAACTCAAAAAAAATGAAATCAAATATTTTTATAATTTATTTTACATGTGAGCGAAAAATTAAATATTCGAATATTCTGAATTACTAAATTTTGAATTTGAAGTGCACACAATTTGCAGACTCCTAATTTTTTTCGTTCATAAAATTTTAATCATTGAATTTTTTATGTTTAAAAAAAATTAGTATGACTTGTATTAAAAATAAAATGAATAATTAATTATAGAAGTCATTAGTATAAATATTTGATATTATTAAGAAATGGTCTCAGGTACATTTTTTAATTAATACTTAGATATTTTATGAGTATCAGTCTAAATATCAATTTATAAATTTAATTTTAAAAAAGTAAAACATCACAAATTAAAAATAATTAATGTTTAATAAATATATCTCTAGCGGATCCGAATTACGGTAAATTACCGTAAATTACCGCAAAAATCGGAATTTGCCGTAAAGTACAGTAACTTACGGTAGATTGCCGAATTTCCGGCAAATTTATGGTAAAATTGTCGTAATTCACCGTAAAAATTGCAGTAATACTGCAGTATTTTACCGTAAAACACCATACTATACGGTAATTCTGCTAAATGCCGTAAATTACCGTAAAATACGGCAAATTTGCTGTAAATTATGGTGTTGTGAAAAAATACGGTAATTTACCGTAATTCGGATCTGCTTGGGACTGAACAAAAGCTCAATTTTATTGAGTAATTAAATAACTAATAATTGAGGCTAATAAAATTTATATTATATTAAAATATAATACATCAGATATTATTTAAGTATTCCACTACGTACGAGAAAATGGACTTGAAATGACAGCTTGTGTAAATGTAATAGTGTACAGCAATACTAAATAATTAATAATAATAATAATAGATAATTGTATATTGCTCGATTATTAATATTTCATATACCAAATAATTGTAATCATTGTTTTGCAATAAACAATTGCAACTTTTTTATAAAAAAAAAAAATGAGATCTGACTAAATTTAAAAAAAATTAATTTTTTTTATAAATAATAAATTGTAATTTTTTAAACCCAATTATTTAAAATGTAAGCGTTTGTTAAAAATATTTTAATTGTTAAAAATGTAATTTTTTAATTGTTTTAAAATAAATTTAATTATAAAATTGAAATTTGTTATGACCTTTTTTTTTTTGATTAATTACTCGTCTTTTTTTTTTTGTAAGTAGAAGTAAAAATTAAGTCATTAATAATTATTTATATTTTATTATTGTAAAATGAAATTCAAATATCACAGATAAAAAAAATTTGACGTTTAATTTTTTTTCGCTTGTTGGTACGAGGGATGAAAAACTATTTTTTTGAGGGATGGAAATTTTACGGGGATTCATCTGATGGAAATGCAGAAAACGTCTTTACTCATTATTTAAAAGGTATAGATAACAACCCCTATTGATTTTGTGGGCGGTGGATGAATATGGCAGTCGGGCGGATGTCACTCTGCTCGAAATGTACAACTACTCGAAAATATTGAAATTATTATTAATATCTGCTGTTTTTTGTATTGGTAAGTTGTAAAATATTTTTTTACAAAATAAGTATCTAAATACTTATCATAATAATTGTTATTATTGTTATTATAATTATAATTATTAATAGGTCTGTGTTCTGAAGATGAAGAAAGATTGGTGCGAGATTTGTTTAGGGGCTACAATAAGCTTATTAGGCCAGTTCAAAATATGACTGAAAAAGTTCATGTAAGATTTGGTCTCGCTTTTGTCCAACTTATCAATGTGGTACGTGTGTTTATTTACTTCTTTATGTAAAGAAAAAAAATAATTAGGATAATTAACGATTAGAA
Source organism: Microplitis demolitor (assembly GCF_026212275.2). Classification (NCBI taxonomy): domain Eukaryota; kingdom Metazoa; phylum Arthropoda; class Insecta; order Hymenoptera; family Braconidae; genus Microplitis; species Microplitis demolitor. Next base: position 5,126,435 of record NC_068547.1, on the reverse strand, counting down.
TTCATTATTGATATATTAAAGAATCAAATGAATGAATTATCTGATATGATAAAAAATATATGTAAATATATTAATTGAGTATCATTGATTTTAATTTAATGTAGAATGAAAAAAATCAGATTATGAAATCGAATGTGTGGTTGAGATTTGTGTGGACAGATTATCAATTGCAATGGGACGAAGCTGATTACGGTGGTATTGGAGTATTGCGTTTACCACCAGATAAAGTTTGGAAACCTGATATTGTATTATTTAACAAGTAAGATTTTTATTATTTTTCTATTTTTTATTATTTAAATTCGGAGTGATTGCGGATTTTATTTCAATCTAAATTCACTCCGTCACTCAGACTTCCGGAGTTGAAAAAAAAACCACTTTACATACGGAGTAAATAGGAAGTTTGTTTTTTCAGCTGAATAATTTCAGAGTGATCTGGATTTTATTTACCTCGAATTTACTCCGCTAATTTTTTACAGTACAATATATACTTATTATTTTAATCTTTTTTATAGAGCCGTGCAAAAAGTGTTCGAATGAAATAATTTGAATTTTTAAATAATTAAGAAAATTCTGATCATTCGTTAGCTTTAGAATTTTTTCTCAAAATCAAATATTTGGTTAAACTTTTTAATTACAAATTATTAACTCACGTGAAAAATTATTAAAATATATTTATAATAATTTACCAATAATTCAAATTTTTTAAATATTAATATTCTTTTAAACATAAATTTTTTTTAAATTATAGAGTATTCATTTTTATCTATTAATTTTCGTCAATATATTTATTAAAATTTTCTATTCAATAATTGATTGAATCATGTATCTATTCGATAAATTTTTAAATTGCATTTAATTTTATATTACCATTAAAATTTTCATAGCAATAAATGTATCAGACATATTAATATTTTATTGAATAATAATTTTCAGTGCCGATGGTAACTACGAAGTACGTTATAAAAGTAACGTTTTGATTTATCCAAACGGTGAAGTACTTTGGGTACCACCAGCAATATATCAGAGCTCATGCACTATTGACGTAACATATTTTCCATTTGATCAACAAACATGTATTATGAAATTCGGTTCATGGACATTTAACGGTGACCAAGTATCACTGGCTTTGTATAACGATAAAAATTTTGTGGATTTATCAGACTACTGGAAAAGTGGCACATGGGACATAATAAGTGTACCGGCATATTTAAATACTTATCAAGGAGACTTCCCCACGGAAACAGATATTACATTTTACATAATAATACGCCGCAAAACATTGTTTTACACCGTTAATTTGATACTACCAACAGTATTGATATCATTTTTATGTGTACTGGTATTTTATTTACCAGCAGAAGCCGGCGAAAAAGTAACTCTGGGTATCAGTATTTTGCTTTCACTTGTCGTATTTTTACTTCTCGTCAGTAAAATATTGCCACCGACTTCTTTAGTGTTGCCACTGATTGCTAAATATTTACTATTTACATTCATTATGAATACCGTCAGTATACTGGTGACTGTTATTATAATAAATTGGAATTTCCGAGGCCCCAGGACCCACAGAATGCCCCAGATGATTCGTAAAATATTTTTGAAATACTTACCGGCAATATTATTGATGCGTCGACCAAAAAAAACCCGGCTCAGGTGGATGATGGAGATACCAAACGTGACTCTGCCGACGTCAACGTACTCAGGCAGTCCAACGGAACACTTGCCCGGAGGGATAAGCAAATCTAAAATGGAAATAATGGAGTTATCTGATTTACATCATCCAAATTGTAAAATAAATCGCAAAGCGCATCATACTGGCACTACAAGTACTGCCGCTTCTGGTGTAACTGGAGCTGCTGCTGGTGCGGGTGCTGGTAATAATGAGCCTTTAGGTGACAGACGTGGATCTGAAAGTTCTGATTCTGTTTTATTGAGTCCAGAAGCTACCAAAGCTACTGAAGCTGTTGAATTTATTGCTGAACATCTCAGAAATGAAGATCTTTATATTCAGGTTTATATATTTGTACTTTTTATATTTTTATATCGTTCAAACTATTAAATTACTCGACTATTTAATCGAAAAAAACAAAAAAAATCTGAAATACGGTTGAGTTTGTGGGCCAACCCCAAAACTTCCCGCTGTTTTCAAGCTCAGAAAGCTGAAAAACTTTATTATTTATAAATTTTTAAGCACTTCGAAATCAAAAAATTGTTATTTTGTTGTTCAACCAAAAAAAATCCGTGGAACTAAAAAAAAAAAAATAATTTTTGTCGTACGATATCTTTGGAACGAATCAACCGATTTGGACGTTCTTGGTGGCAATTGAAAGGGATCATCGAGACTTAGAACTGGATACATTTTGAGGCAAATCGGGCAAGTGGTTTACAAAGTTGTACAAAAAAGCCTCAAAACAAAGAAATTTTTTATTTTTATTTTTCGTATAACTCCTAAACTACTAGACCGATCACCTTCAAATTCTATTCAGATCTAAGTCTTGATGAGCCCGTTCGATTGCCGCCAAATACGTTCAAATTGGTTGATTTATTCCAAAGATATCGTATGACAAAAATTCGTTTTCACATGGGCGTCTATTCGAAAATAGTCAGAGTAGTTTCCTAGGACCTCAAACCGGCGAGATCTGATGAAAACTAGGTTTTAGAAAATCAAACTGAACCCAATAACTTCCTTCCTTTCGAAAATTCTTAATTTTCATAGCGGGAAGTTATAAAAAAAATGGATTATTAATTAAAATTATTTATTTAACAGACAAGAGAAGATTGGAAATACGTTGCAATGGTAATTGATCGTCTTCAATTATACATTTTCTTTATTGTGACAACAGCTGGTACTATTGGAATATTAATGGACGCTCCGCACATCTTTGAATACGTCGATCAAGATCGAATTATAGAAATTTACCGCGGAAAGTAATTTTTAATATTTTATTTATTGTTTATACTATTTTTAAATTAAATAGTAATAAAAATTATTTATTATTCACAAAAAAAATTTATTAACAAATAATATGATTATTTGTCACGCATATCATTTTTATGAATAATTTAAATAATTAATATAAATAAATTAGTTTGTAAATGCGCATGTCCTTGAAAGTCTTCGAAGTTTTATGTAAAAAAATTGTGATAATATAATTTTTATATTTTGTAATTATTTCGTGCGCTAAAAATATTTTAAATATTGTTACTGTAATAATTGTTTTTATTAATATATAAAAGTGTTAATTATTTTCTAACTTAATTAGAAAAAAAAAATATTTTGTTTAAAATAGAAAAAATGTTATTTTATAGCGTGACATTAAATGATAAATAGTTTAAAGTATTGTTACAAAAAAGAAAAAAAACCCAAAGATGAAATTTATGAAGTCTTCCTCGTAATAAATACAATAATTAGAATTTACTAGTGTGAGAATTAAATAAATTTTCTTTTAAATTATGTAGATAATTTATTATAACGCAACTTACTATTATTTTTGTTAATTCGCAATAATAATTATTCATTTAAATTTATTGTTTATAAATATATAATGACAAAAATGCTCAAAAACAAAAAAAAACAAGATTATTTAGTAAAAAATCTCTCATAGTCACAAATATATGACATACTATTAGTAGCTACTGTTTATTATTTCTGCATTGTATTAATTTAGTTAAATATAGCAGCAATAAGTCAAGTTAATTTATATCGGGTTACTAATTTCAAAAGAATTTATATTTTAGAGCTGAAAATTAAAAAAAAAAACTGAAAAATGGCTGACCCTGAGGGCCAACTCCAAAATTACCAGATGTATTCGAACTCGAAGAACTCGAAAATGTTACTACTGATAAACTTTTGAGCTCTTTAAAATTGAAACGAAAAAATATACATTTTTCTGAAAAGAAGTCCGTTCACGGACGTCTGTGTGAAAATGGTCAGAATATTTTCCTATGGTTCAGAATATTTTCTCGAAAGATCGAGATCTGTTGAAAACTCGATTTTTGAAATTCGGATCGAAACCAATAACGTTCTTCTTTTTTTAAATTTTAAATTTTCACAGCAGGAAGTTGAAAAAATTTTGAAAACCTAGACGCGTGACTTAAATTATATGCCCTTTTGGCTGAAGAAAACTCTTCCAAGCCAAAAGAGCGAATAAAAATATGTCTTTTTGGAATTAGTAACGCGATATATTAACGCATTTATTAAATGAATATGTTAATTTATAAATAATTAACCGGCTTAATGTATTAATTAAATAAACAAATACTAAGTAGTTAATGGAAGCCTTTTAGCTGTGTAATACGCCGATGGATAAATAAATAATATGAATATATATATTAATTATATTGTTATTAAGGTCAATGTAATACTATTTATTTGTAAAAGAAAAAAAAATATACACTGTCTTTAATTAAATTAATGACGTTAAACATCTATAATTTTATTTATTTTAGTCGCATTTAAATAACTAGGCTTAAATTATATATTTTAATTGTTAATTTGTTATTAAGTATAATAGAATTTTCAATTTATTCATAAATAAAATTTGAAAATCTATACACGGGAGTAGGGAGGGGGGGAGGGGGCACGGTTTGATAATGGCTTTAACTTTGAAAAATAAATTATTAGAAATTGGAAAAAACTAAAAACCGTACGTCAAAATAAAATGGCGGCAGGATATGATAGAAAAATATTTAAAAAATTAAAATAAGACACGTAAGTGCCTGAACAAACCTTGGTGGGGAAATAATATGCAGAAGGGTATGCTAATACACTTGGAGATTTAATTTAAATTGCTCCAAGTACATTGCAGCTAGAAAAACATCACTTAACTGCTATTTCCCACCAGACGATGCCAGATGATTTTGGTCAGGAACTTGGAAGTTATCAGCATCAGCAATTCACAACACTACACTAGCACTGAACACTCAGTACTTAACGATACCACAGACACTTTGCACAATTTAAATTTTACGAACACTGCACATTTTAATTAAACAGTGACTAAGAGTAATAAATTTTATGGATAATTCCGCAAATTAACTGCAATACTATGCTTCAATTTGAACGTAAAGAAGAATCTCGACTTCTACTGCCATTTTCGATGATACTGACTGCCGTTATCAAACCGCCAGTTGATACACAGCAATCGATTTGCGATTCCCCCCCCCAACCCCACACTATAGCAAAAATTCAAACGTTGAATACAGCAATGCCCAGTAGCGCCATCTTAAAACTGAAAAATATACTTAGTTATAACTAATAACTTACGGTTAGGTTGGTCATCAGGGCTAGAGAGCGCGAAACTTGAATTTGCCATAAACTGCAGCCAGTTATTTACCAACATCAGTAAAAAAAAAAAAAAAATTAAATGAAAATTAACCTAAATTTTTGTTTTTTGTTATTTAAGAGCTGGATTCGATTATTCCATGTAAAAATTAAAACATATATTTTCAAAAATATACATAAATAAAAATTTGTAGAATTAAATGTTGAAATAATTATAAATGTGACATTATAATTAATTGTGCGTGATAAAAAAATTTTCTGATAATTTTCCAAGTGAAAAATAATAATTTATTACAATCATAATAATACTAATAATAATTTAAAAAATGCAAGCAGCAAATCAGGCAGAAATTCTTCGAGCTCATCAGCGAGACGATGAATTTCTCAAAGAATTAGATAAAAAATTAATGAAATCTTTGAGTAAAATAAAAAACAAAAAAATCTTATCGTACTTACAAAACAATGCTGTGAAATTGTTGTATTTTATGTTTACATCTGGGTCAGGAAACTTGACTTTGGGAGAAGAATATACTGGAATAACACAGGCCAATTTACAAGACAGACAAATAGTTCCTATAAATGCGAGACTTTTGTGTTTACTCATGGAATTATTTGGAGAAAGAGAACTGATTAAAATAGTGGACAAGTTCAAACATTCAGTATCTGCTAGCACTGAAATAAATCATAAGGATAATTTAATAAATATTTTAAATATACTGAGACGTTTCATTCCAGTTGCTGTTGTACTTCAAAAATGTTTGTTCTACCTGGTGAACTTCCGGTTCAGCATAAGTCAGCAAATTACTGGCATCGATTACGCAAAGATTTCCGGGATGACTCCAACAAATGACGTCAACTTGGGACTAAAATTACTGGGATTGATTAGTCTCGTTCAATGCGTGTTGCAGATTCGGCAGAGCAGCATCAGTGATGATCAGGATGAGGATGAGGATTTCCCAGCTGGAAGTAACAGCATCAATGAAAGCAGCGTCAAATGCCAGCTATGTTTCAGTACAAAGCCATCAGCAGTTACTCCATGTGGTCATTTATTCTGTTGGAATTGTCTTGCTGAATGGGTCCGGGTCCAATCGCAATGTCCTTCTTGTCGTGAACATTTTACGTCTTCTAGAATTGTTCCTTTACTTAATTTATGATTGTTAATTTATACATAATTAATATTTTATTGCATAATTGTAAATTTATAAAACTACTTTAATTCCCTGATAGCCGGACATTCTTCAAAAACTTGCTGTTCAGTTTACTGTCAGGTTTTTGCTGTTACAAATTTTGACATCTGGTATTGTAACGCAAGTTGATAGAAAATCTTACCTGAAAATTGAAAAACAGAAGTTGGCTTGAAATTTACAAAAAATCGCGGGAAAAAATTCGAAGAGTAAAATGTTTAGCTTCAAATTGATGAAAAGCTTGCGTCAATTTCTACGTTAAAGTTTTTGAAAACTTGACATCAAATTTGAGCCATGGATTTCTGTCAACTTGCGATATATTTGGGTATCAGATTATTATTATAGGGTTGAAGTACCATTTGGGGCCACTTCTCTATTTTTGGACGTTTAATACTTTATTTTAATAAATAAAAACATAATCAACGAAATGTACATTATAATAGTGGGACAAAAGTACCTTTGAACATATTTAAAATTAATTATATGCTTGCGTATTTTACAAACGATACCTCTTTTATATATAAATTATTTCAAAACCAATAATTTCTTGCTTCCAAGCCCATAAATTTATTATCAATATAAAAAAATTTTTTAAATTATAAAAATGACTTTAAATATTTAATTTGTTGATAAGAACTAATAAATAAATTTTACAAAACCAATTTTTAATTTTATTTATCAATAATTATTTAGGAATTTGAAAATCAGTATGTGCATTTTTTTAATTGCTATATATTTTTAATTATTTCATTATTTTATTGGTAATTTAAAATTTATCTCATAATCTGTTATATTCACACTCAAAGTATAACCATGAGTGTGAATGTAGCTGACAAATCGCAATTTTTTAAATTCATTAAAGTAAAAATTAACAAATGCGCAAGTAATAAGAATAATTAATAAATTATCGATGAATATAAAAATTCAAGTATACTTTTTAGTCTACTCAATATAATTATTGATACAAATTTTAATAAAGTTATTAAATTTCAATTTTTAAATTTCGTGCTAAGATGGCGCTACTGCGCGTTACTGTATTCGACGTTGAAATTTTTGCTGGGGGCAGTCGAATGAATCGCAAATCGATTGCTGTGTATCGACTAGCGGTTCAATAGCGGCAGTCAGTATCATCAACAACGACAGTATAGAAGTCCGGATCCTTCTTTACGTTTAAATTGAAGCACAGTATTGCGGTTAATCCGCGGAATTGTCCATAAAATTTATTGCTCATAGTCATCGTTTAATTAAATAGTGCAGTGTTTGTAAAATTTAAATTGTGCAAAGTGTCTGTGGTGTCGTTAAGTGTTCAGTGCTATTGTAAAGTGTTGGGAATTGCTGATGCTGATAACTTCCAAGTTCCTGAGCAAAATCATCTGGCATCGTCTGGTGGGAAATAGCAGTTAAGTGACGTTGTTTAGCTGCAATACACCTGAAGCAATTTAAATCAAATCTCCAAGTGTATAAGGACACCCTTCTGCATATTACTTCCCCACCAAGGTTTGTTCAAGCACTTACGTGTCTTATTTTTAATTTTTTAAATATTTTTCTGTCATATTCTGCCGCCATTTTTTTTTTGACACGATTTTTAGTTTTCTCAAATGTTTATCAATTTATTTTCCAAATATTTAAATTTACCACGCAAATAATAAGAATAATTATAGGGTGCATTCCAGAACGCAGCACATTTTGGAATTCACTCGTAATTAGTGACCCGTATCATTAAGTTCTCTTTACCTGATATTCAAAAGATTTAAAATTTCCATTATACTCTCGGAACAACGGCAGGACAGGACAGGAAATACAAAATAATAATGGCAGTAATGACCCAAAGTAATTATCCTAATCATTTTTGATCCTTGCTAGGGTACTTTCACTTGTAATTTAAATATGATTTCATCCATTAAGAAGAGCATTTGTAATTCAGGCTACTTGTTGATTCGTTTCGGTCATAAATAAACCCCAGGTGTTGAAAAAAAGTACATATAGTGGGGGCTGCATTACCAACCATCCGATCATCAGACATCAGTTCATCAGGACAACTCAGATGGAGTTGAGATGCTCACAGTGAACTTGCACGTGAGCGTGGTGACTAAATAAAATTAAAACCAAAAACAAAACTCAAGTAAATATCAGTGCCGGTTAACCTAAAAATTGTTATTTAAATAAAATAATTTATTTTCAAAAATGTTCAGTCATTAAGAGATCGCAAGTTAGTGAAATTTATTAGTGTCGAGTATTTTTAAAACTATTATTTTTAAAGTGCATTTATTTCAATCAGTGGATTACAAGTGCTGTTAATTTATCAATCAGACTATTATTGGTTAATTAATTAATCAAGTGATTGATAAAAAAAAACAAAAGTTTTTTTATTTATGATGGCGTCGACAGGTGAAAAATTTCATGGCTCAGATCTATTAACAGTAACAAATTTGAATGAAATCTGGGATGATTTTAGCAGTGGACTTGATGCTATTTACAATCAAGAAACAATGAACAGACATCGTTTTATGCAGTTGTATTCCCATGTCTACAATTACTGTACCAGCATTCAAGAAGACGGTAAGAGAAAAGTTAAATCTGAAAATAATGCTACCTCTGGAACTAGATTGTACGAAAAACTGCGTAATTATTTGATAAATTATGTTACTAGTAAACTAAAACACGGTCAGAATTTAATGGGAGAGGATATTTTATTTTTTTACACCCGCCAATGGGAAGAGTATAGATTTAGCAGCCAAGTATTCAATGGAATATGCGCGTACTTGAATCGCCACTGGGTTCGCAGAGAGTGCGAGGAAGGAAAAAAATATACTTACACAATTTTCCATCTCTGTCTCATCACCTGGCGGAATATTTTATTCCGGCACCTCAGTGACCCGATAATGAATGCCATGCTCGCGTTGATTGAGCGCGAGCGCAATGGAGAGATGATCAACACGCGGTTGATAACTGTGGTAGTAAACAGTTACGTGGATATGGGCATCTATGAAGATAGTCCTGGCGCTCAGGAGGTAACCCTGGAAGTCTACAAGAATTCGTTTGAAAAAAAATTTCTCCAAGACACTGAACGTTACTACACCCAAGAGAGTGCCGATTTTTTGAGGCAGAATCCTGTTACTGAGTATACGAAGAAAGTTGAGCAGAGGCTAGCTGAAGAAAAGAAGAGGGTCCTGCTGTATTTGCACAAGTCGACTGAAGAAATATTGACGAAAACCTGCGAGCGGGTGCTGATTGAAAAGCACTTGGATATTTTGGTGAACGAGTTTAAAAATTTGCTCGAACGTGAGAAGGATGAAGATCTTGGCAGGATGTATTCCTTGATAGCCAGAGTTCCTCATGGTCTTGATGACCTGCGCGACGCACTAGAGAGTCATGTTTGCCGTGTGGGAGTAGAGGCTATTGCTAAATGCAGTGACACTGCACTCACTGATCCGAAGATTTACATCCACACGATATTGGATGTCCACCAAAAATATTCTCCGCTTATTTCAAAGAGATTTGACGGCGACATTGGATTCGTTGCTGCGCTTGATAAAGCTTGCGGTAAATTTATTAATGATAATGCAGTAACACAGGCGGCGAAAAGCAGCAGCAAATCACCGGAATTGCTGGCTAAATATTGCGATGCTTTGCTGAAAAAGACCAGCAAAAATGTTGACGAGGCTGACATGGAGGATGCGTTGGTTCGAGTTGTCACTGTGTTTAATTATATCGAAGACAAAGACGTTTTCCAGAAGTTTTACTCGAGATTGTTGGCCAAGCGGTTGGTCAATCAGATGTCAGCGAGTGATGATGCGGAGGCTTCCATGATATCTAAGATGAAAGCAGCTTCCGGTTATGAATACACTTCGAAATTGCAGAGAATGTTTCTGGATATTGAAGTGTCTAAAGATTTGAATGAATCGTTTAAGAAACATCTTGCTAAGTCTTGTAATGAAAAATTGGATATTGATTTTAGTATTTATGTTTTGTCATCTGGTTCTTGGCCGTTCCAACAGTCGTCTACTTTTACATTACCTAGTGAGTTTGAACGAGCGGTAAACAGATTCACGGGTTTCTATACTTCTCAACACACTGGGAGAAAACTCAATTGGCTGTACAATTTATCCAAGGGAGAGATTCAGACGAATTGTTTCAAAAATCGTTATACTTTTCAAGCTTCTACGTTTCAAATGGCGGTACTTTTGCAATTCAATACCGCGACATCATTTACTATCCAACAATTAAACGATGCAACCCAAATAAAAATGGATTTGCTGTTCCAAATTATTGGAATATTATTAAAAGTTAAATTACTGATTGCTCCTGGTGGCGAAAGCGAGGCTGAGCTTGAAGAATCGACGAGGGTTGAACTTTTCACTGGCTACAAAAACAAAAAATTGCGAGTTAATATCAACGTGCCCATGAAAGCAGAAGTTAAGACTGAACAGGAAACGACACACAAACACATTGAAGAAGATCGTAAGATACTTATCCAGGCATCGATTGTACGGATCATGAAGATGCGTAAAACATTCCAGCACCAGCAACTTATTGGAGAAGTGTTGATTCAGTTGAATTCGCGTTTCAAGGCTCGAGTACCGATGATCAAGAAGTGTATTGATATTTTGATTGAAAAAGGATATTTGGAACGCGCTGATGGAAAAAGGGACACATATAATTATCTAGCGTAGTTTATTTAATAAAACAGTAACTTTTCTATGCAGAAAAAAATATTTTCTGGTGCAAAAAATATTTTGCGTTAGGAATTGAAGATAAAAAATTTCCAAGGACTAGAAAAAATTTTTTCTCGCCCCAAGAAAATATTTTTGGGGGAGTGAGCATTTTTTGTGCAGGGAAATCTTTTTTTCTGTGTAAGACATCACCATTATTATTAAAAAAGTATATAAATATATAAAAAAAAATATTTTGCTATTTATAGATATTTTTTTAACATTAATAATTAATAAAGTGTTTGAAAAAACAGTGATACTAATTAATAATGATAATAAATGTTAAGTATTTTGTAACTTGCTTTGTAATTTAATTATTTTTTTATATTTAAATAATTCAATACCTAATTTTTTTTTTAGTAAACAAATAGTCGTCAGTATTTATAACATCATTAATTATCATTATTTTTTTTTTTATTACAAGTAAAATAAAATCATAGTATCTGTTCAAAGTAAATAATAAATTATATTAATAATAATAAAAAAAAGGTAAAATTCAATTGTTTGTAATGACAAAAATCAAAGTTTAAATAAAACAAAGTCTATTTATTAATAAATGCATTTATTATTAATTAATATTAAAATTTTTTACTAATTTGTATTTTTAATTAAATTTTTCAGGAATTATTCAATAATTATATCGTCTAGTAAATGCGGATAAGTTGATAAATTTTTAAAAATTTAATTTGATCGATTTGCATGATTTTTTTTTTTTAACGTACAAGCAAAAAAAATTAAATTGTAGAAATTAAAACTTTCGATTTTGAGAAAAACTTAATGATATTAAAAAAAAATTTGGTTAAAAATTTTAGATCTAAAGAACTTTTTTTTTATGATACCAGTATCAAAACTTCAAATTTCAGTGTCTCTACTTCCAAACAAAACAAGATAATTTTAGTTCAATTCCGCGAATGAATATTAGCAACCGCATAAATTGTGAATGCCTTCAGTCAGCGAACAGGAAACAAACTTGTTTCATTCTTTGGGAACAAACAATAGTGTATTATATACTAAGGTAAGAAAGTAAGACATTCTGACCCGGGCGCGGATTTGAACGTTCTATTTTCCGCCCTAGGTGTGTAATGTACTAATACTGACCGCTAACTGAAGGCTTTCACAATTTAAACTCCGATACTTGTCATCTGTTAAATGGTAATTAGACTATTAATTTTATTTACGTAAATGACAGTTCTGAGTGTGATTGTTTTACAAAAGTTAGTGTCAATAATAAATAGTATTTATAGTTTCTGCTTAATTATAAATTGCAAATAACAATTTAATCGTTGATCACACTATTGGTCTTGAATTAACTTGTTTCTGACTGGCTGCTGACTATGAAACTTCAATTCCAATGCAGGTAATCATGAAAAATATTGTGAGTAACTCATAATGAAACCCGATTTTCACTTGCGGGTGATGGTAGCCAACTTCACTCTGGTCTGAAATCGTTTTGTTTCATCCCTCGACACACAATATACCATTTTCCAAGATGATTTTAAAATTCTTATAAAACTAGATATTGGAAATGAAGTAAAAATTAAAAGCAAATGGAAGACATTTATTTTCATTTCATTTATTTCAACAATTTCATAATAACGTAATAATAATATTTATAATATTACAATGCGGCGATTATGTGTTCACCAGTTTTAACAGGAATTCTCATATCAATCAACGTTTATTTGCCTCGAAAAACAGCCCAGCGTATAATAGAAATATAACAAATTTTAAAATCCACATTAATCATCGGATTTTTACGCTATCTATCAATAATAATTACAATAATCATATCAATATATCATAAATTTATAATTTATAATAATAGTAATAATAAACTAGGCTATTATTGAGGCATAATCAAAAGTTCAAAAGAGAACATGGTAGTAATTTATAATAAATTACCCCACTGACTTTAGAGAACAATTCTCTCCTCAACTGGTAACATACATTTGATATTTTATTTATTTATTTATTTATTTATTTATCATTATTATTTATTTGTGTGTTTATTTAACAAGGGATTTATAAATCTAAAATATTTATTTAATATCGTCGTACAACACTTTAACCCGATGGCTGGTGAGAGAGTGTTCGAATCTACATGACCGTTAAAGTTTAAAATTAATTACGTGGAAGAGTTTGATCATAACTTTTTTTTTTAATTTAATCAGTTGAGAATTTTTTTAATTATTATTATTAATTAGCATTTTAAATTTTAAGTATAAGTTTAGAGAGAAAGTGTTCTCGATAAAGTTTTTTTGACCCTAATAATACTAAGAAAAATTCTACCATTACCGTGATATATATTTTCAACAACCACAGTATAAGTATAAGTACTCTACAGTATTTCTATTGATTACAAGCTATGGTTTTTTTATTTATTTTATTACATCACTTTAAATTCAATAATTCATTACTGACTTTATTATTTTATGATTATTATGTTTTTAGCATTTGATTATTTAAATATGTATAAGTTTATCTTTAGTAGTATATATATTTTTTTTAATTTTATTTATCAATAGTTCCGTTTAAAATTTCGATTTATTTATTTATTCATTTTATTATTTACTCAGTATTATCATTGATCTAGAGGGCATTAGAGGAAAATTCAACGGTAATTTAAATTATTTAGCGAGAATAATGAAAATTCGGGAAACGAGAGTTGCGTCTATTTATAATTATTCTATTTTACATATTTATTTATGCTCTACAATTATTCTTCCGTAAAAATTGTTGCACTCTATTACTACAACCGTTTATTTTTTTTTTATTTATTTATTATTATTATTATTATTATTATTATTATTATTATTATTATTATTATTATTATTATTATTATTAATTATCATTATTAATATTATTAATATTATTATTTTATCGCAATTACTCAGCTAGTCGTGTAAAAGTTATAATTAAGCATTTTGATACAGTAACTAACAGCAAATAGCATTATTGTATTTTTTTTTTAAATTATTTATTTATTTATTTGAATATAAAAAGAAATAGTCTTACGGTTATCGCTTTAAATGTTATCAGATTAATGAAAAATGATTTTTTAAAATTCAAATAGTGACGATAAGTCGTGACTTTTTTCCCATTTACTTTATTTATTATTTATTTTATTTATTAAAATTGTCGGGCATGGTAACTAAATTCATTATTTAGCGAGGGTGTTAAATAATATGAGGGCTTTAATTGGAGACACTTAAAAAGTACAAGCAAACTCCTAATTTAGCAAGGCTTTTTGTTATTTTTATTCTTTAGTTTTAATTTAACTTCCAATTATGTCTAATTTTGTCAAAGCAAAGCTCAATTATTTTTTTTTTTTATTTGGGTACGTTCGGAAATGGTCTAAGTAAATATATGGCGCGAGAATATTTAAATTTTTAAAGTAGAATAGTTTTTTTTTTATATTTTTACTTTCTTTGAAAGATTGGAAATTTCAAAAAAATTATTGGTAAGTCCGGTTGCAAAAATTGAATTTTTATTGAAAGGATTCGACAAAACTGAAATATTTTTCGAAAAAAAATAAAAAATGTCCCGTGTAAAAAAAAATCCTTCCAAAAAGATTCCAAAAAAGTTCGAAATGTAGAACTTCTAAGCTTGAGACAGACTAGAACTTTGAGTAGAACTTTTATAATTTTTACAATAAAAGAAAATGTTTATCTAGGACTTTATGTAGACAAATTTTGAGTATATTTTATCCTTTAGAATCAAAAAACGTTCATAAAAAGTTTCAAATTTGAGTTTTTTGAACGTTTTCGGAACCAGGGTAAAATTGAGTGGAAATACTTTTTGAGAAATTTGTTTTAAAAACGTTCTTTTTTAACTCAAAATTCGCCTATAAGGTAAAAAAAAACCTAGTACCCGATCTGGGGATTAGTATTCAATCACTCCATGTATTTGTATATCTATAGTTAATAGAATTTGGTAAATATAGACATACAAATACAAGAGTGATCGGGTTCTGGGTCTCTTACCTTGTAAAGTACTAAATAAATTTTTTTTTCTTTCAAAATTACAAAAGTTCAAAAAAAGTTCCATTTGATGTTCTGATCTGTCTTAAGTTTAGAAGTTCCACATGTCGAACTTCCTTGGAATCTTTTTCGAACCAATTCTTTTAAACGTGTTAATGGAAAAATTTTTTCATGTTAAAAATCTAATCAGCTCTAAAATTTTCAAAAACTTAATCATGACAAAATATAAATTAAAATTTAATTTAACAAAATTCAAATCGATACCAATAATTTGTCATTTATTTAAAATTTCAAATTTTTTTGTCAAAACTAAAAAAAAATTAATTCTATTTTTTAAATTTTCAAATTGTCGCGCCATTACGATATTTATCTAGAGCATTTACGAATCCACTCTTAACTAATCAATCAGCGATTTTCTCAGTGAGAATTTAAATCCGGCTTTATTTTAATTACTTAATTTTTTTTATTCGCGCCTTTTTTGGCACTTATTTACCTAACTAATTTATCTAATTAAACTTCATCCCGTTTTCCCGCTGATAATTTATTCATTTATTTATTAATTATATATTAATTAATGATTGACTTCTTATAAATATTATAACTGAATATACAATTATTGTATACTGAATATAAAAGATCAAGTCAAATATAATATTCAATATTCGATTAGTTAATAAATTAAAAAAAAATTAATAAACAATAATAATGATTAATGAATTAATTAATATTACAATAGACATTGATCCTTCAATTCTCATTATAAATACGTACTAAAAATGTTTCTATTCCTTATTTGTATTATATTATATATATATTTATTAAATACTACTCTATTTAACAACAATTGCTTATTAATTATTATTTATGTCGATGATAAGTATTTACGTTCGTAAGAACACGATTTAATATAATAATAACATAAATAATAAGACAAAATAATATAAATATGAGTGAAAGATATAAAGATTGAATTACGTAGTTGAGCTTTACGTACCTCTAAGTACGTTGAAATTTAACGCGGGTTTGATATATTTTAATTACAGCAATTTTTAAATGAAAACATTTTTTTTTTTATTTTTAAATTATTGATACAAATATTTAAGAAAAAATTTGAATTTTATTTCTATTCTATCGAGTACTATTTTTTTTATTTAAAACTGTACAAATTTTTATTGTTATTATTAATTGTAAAAAATATAAAATTGCGTGTAATTTAAATACATCAACTCAAATATTTTTATATATATATACTTATGTACTTACAGTATATATATTATTATTTGAATATTTATATTTATACTGTTTTTAATGAGATGAAACAAGCCAACATTTAAAATTTATAAACCTTTTACTTTATTCAACTGTTATTGTTTTTAGTTTCATTTATCCTTCGTTCAAATCTACTCATACATCCGTACTAATGTATTTTTTTTTATTTTATATAATTAATGAGTTTCCTCATTATCTTCATTAATTAATTGTTATTATTATTATTATTATTATTGTTATGAATTATTGAGCATACGTATCGTACACAATGGATTTATGAGTTGTGTTATTTTTAAATTTATTATTATAATTTTAATAAATTTTTTAATAGCAAGACGACAACAGAATAAGTCGAGATTAGAAGCGTCAATATAATCGAGGCGTAAAATATTATTGAGCCTCCAAGAACAAATTTTAGTTTTATTTTTAACGTTAACGTAACTTATGTCACTCGAGACGTTTTATTTACAATTATTTTTTTTTTCTTTTATAATTTTTCAAAATTTTTTGAGCAAGTGATAATATTTCATCAGCTCGCGCTAGTGTGATTGTTTTAATTATATTTATTATTGTATCCAGTTGTACTAGTGAAAGATGTGATAATTTTTAATATGAGCGTTCCAATTTTAATTTATAAGACAGAGTATTCGATTGTCAGCTCATATATTTTATGAACAAAATTTTTTTTTTCAATCGTAAATCCCTGATTGAGAAATCTGATTCACTTCAATAGGATTCGATCGGAAATTTCCGATTTAATCCCATTGGAATGAATCGGAAATTTTCGTAAAATATGTTATTTTCCAATCGAATCCCATTCAAAATTTAAATCGGTTTCAATCAGAAAATGATATTTTTATTTCGTTATTATTTTTAAACATTTTTTTCAGATTGAAACCGATTAAACTCAATCGGATCCTAATTGGATTACAATCGGACTTAGAATTTTTAACCAAAGATCAATCGGATTAAAATTTTTTATTCTTCTACAAATTTATTAATTTTATTTCTTGAGTACACAAAGAAATTGTTCTTGTTTAAAATGCTATGGTGTCATAGTACTGCTAATCCATGTTGACTATCTATTGGAAATTTAAATAAACACATGCAAAAATTACTATGACCAGTAAAATTTTTAATACTTACAGTAATATGTAATATAGTCATTGCTGACTTTACTATACAGTAATTTTTGCATGTGTTTATTTAAATTTCCGACAAGTGGCCAAGATGGTCCAGCACTACTATGACACCATAGCATTACAAACAAGAAAAATTTGTCCGTGTAGAAGCTACTTTTTGTAACAAGTGTACCACCTTTTCTTTTTATCATAAAATTTTATTTATTTATTTTTCTATCGATTAAATTTATGAATAAATAAATAATTTTGATTTCATGCATCCGATTAGCGCTTTTTAAATTCAAATAAAGTGTAAAATTATTTTCATTTTAAAAAATTAACAGTATCGATAAAGTCAAAATATTTTCCTATTGGTACACTTGGAAAGGCGCCATTTTGTCAAACAAAAACAAAATGGCTTACATGTCATTAGTACACTTGGATACATTCATAAATAAATATACATTATATATATATATATAGATTTGAATAAATAAAAAAGTCTGATTAAATTCATTAATAATAATAATTACCAGCTACTTTCGACATGATTTAATGAATAATCAATATTAAATGTAAAATTGCACTGGAGATAATTCGGAATAAATATAAATACATATATTTGTTTCGTATAAAATAACCAACTAAATAATAAATAATAAATAATTCATTAATTATTATTATATAGTAAATGTAACGCGACTTAATAATTTTATTTATCTAGCAAACTGGAAATATTGATCACTGACTCATAAATAATAATTATAATTCAATTCCAAAATGTAAATAAAAAGAAAAAAAAATAATTAATTATTTTGAAAGTCGAGTACCTAACTAAGTAATTATCTACCCCTAATTAAAAACAATTTTCCTTAATTCCGCGGATTAAAAAGATTTTTTTTTGTCCATCTCTTACCTAAGTTTTTTTATATTTTATATTTATTTTTTAATAATTCGATTAACATCAACAACATTTTTTATTTTAATTTTATTATTAATAACGTCAATATCTTATTAAAGATGTGATTGGTTGTCGCGTCAGTAGCCAAATTTACATATATATTTATTAATATATAACTGAATTATTTAATTTATATTTTAATTCATAAATTGATTAACTAATTAATTATATTTTTTTACGAGCCTTCATCTATACAATCCGTAAACAAGATTAAAAAAGCTCCGATCACATTTACTTTTGATAAATTAGTTTTAAATAATTATTAATCGTATATATTTATATATTAGTATTATTATAAATCGATGAAAAAATTATTAAAAATTCGACTTTACTTAATTATTTTTTTTTTAATGGATATACAAATTATTTAAATTATACTTTTATTATTTTAAATAGATTCTGATAAATAAGAACATATATGTATATATAATAGGGTGGCCCAAAAAAGACCGCTTTTTTTCGAGTTTCATATGAAAATTTGTTGGTTTCAGATGTTTTGAGAAGCCTCCAAAAATCAGCTTGATAGGAAATTTTTAAGAGGTCGCTTACAAATTTTGAAAATTCAAAAAATGATTAAAATTCAAACTTTTGTTCTTTTTCGTGGCAGCAATAGTTTATATTTGTAAAATTATGACTATGCTGAAAATTTCAGCTAAAAATTTAAATAATTAAACGTCGCTCAATAATTTTGAATCTTTCCGAGTGCTGTCTTTTGGACATTTTCGAGCGACCCTTGAATATTAATATTAAATCATCTCAATTTTTTATCCATCAATTTATATTATTATGAATAAAAATATAACCTGAGACATAGTAAAAATAAGTTATTTACATACTTTTTATTTTATAATTTAATTTTCCTGTTTATACTATCCAGTATATTTTTGGTTATGCAAAAGTTATATTTCAGTGAAATGATAATAGTTGAGTTATAAAACAAATACAAATATTAATTCAAAGTATTAGTTTCCTATTCTAAGTTAATATACAAAAATTATTGAGCAACGTTTAAAAATTTATATTTTGAGCTAAAATTTTGAGCATGGCATCGATATTACATATAAAATATTTCTGTCACGAGAAAGAAAAAATAAAAAAAAAATCCGAATTTCAATCATTTTTGGAACTTTGAAATTTCTTAAGCGAACCCTCAAAAATTGTTTATCGAGCTGATTTTTGGAGAGGGTTTTGAGAAAATGTTAAACCAACAAATTCATAAGAGACTCGGAAAAAAATCATAGTCGGTTTTTTTGGGCCACCCTAATATACATATATATATATATATATGTATATGATGAGAGAGTAATAATAATTGACGATGTACTCTCGAAATAACCTATAATTATAATTATAATGTGTGTATATATATAAATATATACTTATATATTTATATTTATTTATTTTTCGTTAAAGGGTAAAGTGTAATTTCAAAGATACCTAAAAGAGTTGAGAAACTTTTAAATGTTCAACTGGTACCCATTAAAATCTCGCCACCTAAAAAGTTTACAGAACTTTTAGTCATTCAATTGTTTCGTATCTTTTGTTCTTTATTCGTTCTCATATTTTTTCTCAGTATTATGTTTATAAATAATAATAACAATAATAATAAACAGTATTGTTATTCTGATTATTATTGTTATCATTATTTCCTTTCCTTTATTCTTGCATTGGATAATTTAAAGTGTACCACCCACCAGTGAGAGAAATTTTAATGCGTACGACGACGAAACAATTGATTTTGGAAGACGTGGAGATGCAGTAGAATACATCAATAGTAATGTAGTTATAGTTTATATTTTTATTTATTTAGTGTTTGTTATTAAACTTTTTTTTACTGGGTCTTTTTCGCGCAAGTGTATACTCAAATGTCTGCGTGTAGGTAAATACGTTAGATTTTTTTTTGGGTGCGTAGCGTACGCTTTCGATGCAATTTTATTTATTATTTAAATTTATGTCTGTTTTGTGTTATTAAGTTATTTTTTTTTTCTTTTTTTTTTTAAATTATGGACAAAGAATTGACGGATAAACCGATTCGGGCATTTTTCATAAAGTAAAATGCGTTCGTTCGGCCATCTAGTGAGTGGCGTGCGGCCGAAAGTTTAGATTTTAATTATCGTTATGTAATACATCAGCAGATAATAGTAATAATAGAATTGAAAAAAGATTTAATAGACTAGATTTAATATAAGAAGATTATTTAATATATATATATGTATATGTATAATAGAGACCAGCGATTAAAGTTATAATTATGTACTTATACACATATATACATACATACATACATACATACATACATACATACATACATACATACATACATATATATATATATATATATATATATATATATATATAAAAAAATTATTTTTTACATGATGCATTTATAAAATAAATAAATTGAATTACGCTTAAAATTAACAGTCGCTAATCGTTTCGTCTCAGATCCCCGCCTATTTTTATTCGGTTAAAAAATGTGTGCTATCGCACGCCACTTAATCTCGTAGTATAAATGTTTTATATCTTTATTTTAAGTATTTTTTTTTTTTTTACTTTTTTTAACTTTTTTTTTTTTCATAGTCGTTATTACGTACTACTGATACGGATAGTAAAATTCACTGGCATTTGAATTACCTTGGCAGTTCATTGTGTTGAGAGTATAATATGTGCGCATTGGCATATTTCTTGCACAAATATATTTTTTTACGATGTGCCGGTTTATTTTATTTATTATTTATTTTATTAAACGTGTCCTGTCAATACTGGCACAATTTTCTTTTTTATAAATTATTAAATCAATTTTTATTTTTTATTTATGATTTATAATAACAATAATAATTTAAAATGTGCCGACGCATATGAAATTTATCATGTTAGCGTATGCGCAACATTTTTTATTTTACGCGCAGGTTTTTTTAATTTAAATTACGTGGTCTGATCTGTGATTATTATTATTGTTATTAGTTATTATATGACGTGAAGAATGATTTTTTTTTTTTTTTTTTTTTTTTTTTTTTTTTTTTTTTTTTTTTTTTTTTTTTTCATAAAAGACTAAATGGGAACGATAGTAAAAAAAAAGTGTGCCGTATTGGATTCTGGGACATTGTTTCTGTTTAGTTATATAAAATTTTTAACCCGCGTTGGGAAAAAAAGTTATTATATTATTGAGTTTCAATTTTACAAGCATTAAATATGATTGTGCGATTGTAGCACAAGTGTGACAACAACAACCACCCGTAACAACCAATAGTCGTAATAAATGTGAATGGTGATGATGGTGATGCTGATGATCCTGATGATGATAATGATGATGATGATGATGGCGTATAGTAATGCTCAGCGTCTCCACGGTGTGGCGAGCTTGCTTTTTCCTAAATCACGTGACGATAATGTGAGGCGCCGAGAATAGGACGGTGATTGTGGCAATAATGGTGAACAGTGTAAAAATGATTAGGCACATCCTGTCAATCACCATCGCTGCAAACTTCCAGTCGTTTGTTATTTTTGTTTGCTCGTCGTTATCTTTTAATTGATCGGTTATTATCTGTAACACATAACAAATTTAATTATATAGTATTTGCTCATTTATTTAATTATTGTACATACGAATAGGGAACGCAAAATCGTCAAATCCGAGTTGGCATTCACTATTTAACTACGTCCGTACTAATTAATAAATTTATATATTTTTTTTTATACAAATACCATAAAAAAAGGATGTGTTTTTTGAAAAACATTTTATATTTGAATTTTTTATTTTTGTTTAGTAACCGAATTATTCAATTAACTGACACATTTATAATTTTTCAAATGAAAATTTTTGAAAAATTATTATTCAAAATATAGGCAACACTTTCCTGAAAATTTTCAAATTTTTCGAAGCTCAGATTTTTGAACCCATCGAATTACTAAAAATTTTTTTCAAATAATTTTACAATAATCCATGAGCAATAAACTTTAATTTCAAACATAAATAAGAAAATAATTTTTTCCATAAAAATCATAATTATGAAATTATGAATATGAAAAATTTTTGAATAACCGGTTTTATGTTTCAAGTCTTTTACTATGAACACTGTAAAAGTTTTATTGAAAAAATGTCACCTTTTTGTTTATTAAAAAAATTCAACGTCAAAAAAATTAAATTTTCAATTTATAAATAAAGTAATTAATTCCAATCAATTGATTTATAATCTTTAATCTCCGTACAATAAAGAAATTAATCCGGTAAATTTATTGTAATATAAATTGTATAAGAATTAATTTTTATATTTCAGATATTTTAATTAAAACCTCAATAAAATACTGAAAGGATTTAAATCGAGAATCAATTAAGTAATTTTCCGAGTTGGCGATTAAAATAAAGAGTCAAAGTGAATTAAGGAATAGAAAAAGTTTTAAATAATTTAAAATATAACAAGCACGTTGCAGTTTATTAAATATTTTTTTTTTTTTAACAAGATAGAAATCAGTGACCTAAAAAGTTGTTACAAAGCTCAACTATCAAAATAGTATGAACGAAAAAAAATAAAGAAAACTAGAGAGTCAGTGGGAAAAATGCCAAGTGTTGGTAAAATATTGTCAAATTATTTTTTTTTATTACTTCAACAGTCCATACTATTTTTTTTAATCAATATATCGACAATTTCGATACTGCCTAGGATTTAATTATGTCGACGTTAACATTTCAGATTAAAAACCTAATAATCTTAGTCAAATATTAATATATAGTGCGACACAACGATGAGCTGAGAGAGAAGAGAGAGAATTCAATTCGCGCCAACTCAGCAAACCAGAATTATCCCTTAGGTTTATACGTATGCATTTCTCTTCACATGATCACATCGATCGTACTCGCCGACTGCGCAGATTGATAGGAAAAAAAAAAAAAAAAAAACTAAATTCACTAAACCACATAATGTCTTTTTTATATTATCAATGAAACAAAAAATTAAGCCCCAAAAATAAATTATAATTTTTTAATAAACAGGCAGAAGTAAAATTTTTCAAAATAATTCAAATTTTAAGTACACAAATATTCTGTCGGAAATTTATTATTAATTATTTTTGTTTGACGAAAATATGGAAATTAAAAAAAAATACTAGATAGTTAAAATAAGTTACCGTGTGTTTAATTACTTTTTAATAAAAAATTTGAAGGGTGTGCATTATAAACGAGCTTACACTGTAAGAAAAACCGGTGTTGAAATAAACACACTGATGTAGCACTGCTACTTAGCGGTATCTAACTGGTATTAAAACGGTGTAGATGCACTGAGAGAACAATTTATTTGAGCCGAATAACATTCGTTTCAGGCAAATAAATCCCATATTTGAATGGACCCAATTAGTATTTATTTGAGCCAAAGATATGGTTCATTTGAATGAAATAATAATTTGTTTATAGTTAACAAATCTTTATTTGGAATTTTTTTCAACCAAGATTTGTTAACTATAAACAAATATATATTTGAATGAAATGAATGATTTTGTTCAGTCAAATAAATCTATTTACTTGGCTTAAATAAATTGTTCTCTCAGTGTGTGGAGTAAAAAAATAACTGATCGACGTATGAGGGCGTGAGTATAAATGTTTTAAGATCTACAAAACAGAATGAAAGTAATACAAATAGTTTGTCAAAGTTACGAAATTACCGTCAATTTGAATAAAAACATAAGCATAAGGTAATAACTGATTTAAAGATGATAAATTAATCATTGATAATTTTATTCTATTTTTCTCGGAAATTTAATTTGCAAAGAGACTTGAATCAGAAAAATCTGTTTCTCATATTTCATACAAAAACATTTACACGTAATTGTGGGTAAATATTCTTTGGATTTCTCCATAAATTGGTAAATCTGTCGTATCATTAATTTTTTAAACAATAAAAAATTTTTTTGTATTTGAAATAGAATTCGACTTCTGATACTTGAAAAATAACACTACTTTTATTTTAACATTGACAAAAATTTAACATCCCTACTGGTGTTATTTTAATACCATTTTCGGAGTTAAATTTAATACCGGGACAACGTAGACTTACACCAGTTTTTAACTTCTCTCTATGAAAACCCCCCGAGTCTCCAAACGGTTATTGGACCTAATTTTGATCAGGATCGCCGCCTAAGAAATTCTATAGAAAATCTACAGATAACTTAGACTCAGCTCCTTGAGCTCGAAAACAGCCGGAAGTTTTTGGGTTTTTTCGCCGAGTCAACCGTTTCTTAAATTTTTTTGCAGTGTAAATTTCTTGACATGTAGCTTCAGTTTATCAAGCGAAAATTTAAAAAAAATTTATTTGGTAAACTTATGGCCGCCTGAAAATCAACAATCGTTTATTTTTCTAAAATTTATTCCGATACTTTTCGTAAAATAAATGAAAAGAATAGTACTTATCGACATTCCAGTTAATTGAATAATAAAGTAATGTTTGCTAAATATACAAGCTTAATTTAAAGGCAATCAATTCAGTGGTTAGAGAAATATCGCTGATCGACCGCTAAAAGCTATTTGGAGAAAACCCTCTGTCTCAAGGAAAGATTTATTTCCATGATGAAAAGATAGTAAAAAAATTATGTGGCGGGTAAAAGTAAATGATCAGCGTTAATTGACAATAAATAATGTGTAATAACATGTGATCTTACCTTAATTTCCTTTAAAATGAGAACGAGCTCATAGCGTGAGCATAAACAAGTATTTTGTAATATCGTTTCAACCTGCGGCGGGCCGCCGTCTTGTGGATGCTGATGATGATGCGGTGTGTGACTTATTTGATGTGGATATGAAGAATGTGGCAGCGGCGTCGAATGCTGATGATGTGGCGTTGGCGCAGGTGTGTGACTGTGATGATGATGTGGTGTCTGGGACGCTGCTGTGTGCATATGACTGTGACCATGACCTATGTGATGATGAGGACCTGGCGTACTGTACACGTTGTTTAACATATTATTGTGGGTCGCCAGTGCATTGTCTTCAAGGTCTAACACATTTGCGAGCAATGATTTGCTGCTTCTTTGTGGAAGCTCCAGATCTCCATATCCTTTTGTTGGACCTAAACAAACACACGCAACACTTTATTATTATTTATTATTTACTATTAAACCTGTACATTGTCATGTTATCTAATTACTGAGTTATTGTTTTCACACGATAGATAATTTTTTAAATTATTACACAGTATCATTGATTTCATTATGGAATAAATTTAATTTATCGATTACTATAGTTGAGTTTTTGAATCAATTTAAGTTTTAACTTTATTTCAAGTGATCATAAAACAATTTATGTACTATTTTATTAATTAACTTGCACAGATAACCGGCAGTGAATTATGGAAACAAGTTTTAGGAAATAGTAAAAAAAATTGTTGACAATTCGAACTGTCAGTGAAATTTTTTTACTGATTCTCTGATATTAAATCTCATATTAATTTTTTATATGACACTTATGTATACTGCAAGTATTCTTTTAAAAAATTATATATTTTTCTATGCAATAATTTATTTTATTTTTATTTTCATTGATATATCGATAAAAGTTTTGAAGAAAATTTAGAACTAAAAATTAGCGACATCTGAATTGTAAAAAATAGAAAAATTTTTCATAAGTTTTAGTTTTATGAAAAAAAAAATTAATTATATCAGTGTTCGAAATCTATTTATAAAATAAGAAAAAAAAAATAAGCATGTTTGAATTTAAATTTTTTCCATTGAGAAAATTCTTTAGAATAAATTTTTAAACCCTCAAACAAAAAAAATATATCAGCTTTGAAGTTTTCACCACCATAAATTTTTATAAAAACAAAATACGATGTTTCTAAACGTTACTTCCTCTCAGTATTCTAGGATATAATTATACTGAATAATTTTTATTTGATTACAATAAACATATAAATCCCGACCTGAGCCGACATATTTATTTTTGAAAGCATTAATGATATTTGAGTAGTCTGAGTGCTCGTAGGATTTCGGATGTAAGAACTTTATTAATTTATTTATTCAGATAAAATAATATGTAATAATGATATAGAGAAATCTATTATATAAAAAGCAGAATATTAGTAGATGAGAAGAAATTGTTATGGGAGTGAGCAAATTTGAGCTTAGCAAATGAGTTGAAACTTCTCCTGGCTAGCAATTAAAGTAAAACTATTTACATTAAACTTACTTTAATTCTACGCTATAGAGTACTTGGGAAGTGTCTTAAACTTTAAAACATGCACCAATAACTTCGGTATTACATATTTTTACAATGTTTGTCTTAGAGAAATAATTTTAATATCAAATATTTGCCAAAGTAAACATAATATTTATACAGTTATTAATATTACCAGTTACTGGAGATGGTTTTTGTGATTTCTGACCGTCTTTGTCTTCTTTGTCTGCAGGCCTCGACATGCGGAGGAAACAAGGCAGCCATTTTAAGAACAATATCCGTACCTTGATGTTGAGACATTAAACAAAAAAAATAAAATATAATTATTGTCAGTGATAAAGTTATTTATCAAGTAGTTAAGCTAAATGTAGTGATTATTTATACCCATTCAGACATTTCGTGAGTGTCAGAATTACGGTGGTGATAATTCAATATGAGAATAGTGCTGACCACACTGCTGGCAACCATAAACATGATACAATTGAAGTATGTTCCTGTAAATAAATGGAGCATTAATTATTAAGTGCCTCGAGTATTCAAACCATTAGTAATATTAATTTATTGAGTTAATTAATTACAAGTTATAAGTTACTGTGAACAAATTATCTGGAAGTGAGTTTAATTTTGATTCGTCCATGACTAAGTTTTAAATTAAATAACATTGAGGTGATAATGAAGATAAAATAAAATTATTTTAAATTTATAGTTGCACAATTGTTACACGTACAAAAATATTTTACTTCAGTTACTTACCTAATAATGGCACAGCGTCGGACGTTGCTGGCATTGTCTCGGCAACCATGTTCAAGAACACAGTAAGAGACAGGAGAATAGTTACCCCTGTAAAAATTTATTTTTTTTGTTAATACTAATAACTCGTGTAAAATAATTTGTTACAAAAATGTTTAAAAAAAATTCACAAAAGTGAGCTTCTAAATTTAAGATAATTTTGAAATTTACGCTGATAGATTTTTGAACTTTTAAAAAATTCAAAATACATTTTCAGTTCAGTACTTTTTGGTTACATTTCTTTGAAATTTTTTAAAGTAAAAATAATTCGATTTGAAAATTTTGCTGATTTGAAAAATGCTGCAAAATAAATTTTAAAACCAATTACTCTGTAAAAAGAACGGTGTTAAAATGTAGTGACACCGATGTAGTTAAAATGTGTTAAAAAGTCAGTGTTAAATTGGTGTAAAAAAAATCTGCATGTAGAATCGCTTTCGGTGTTGAAATTTAACACCACCTGGACTTACCCCGGTTTTTTTTACAGAGTATGAAAATTTTTTAATTTTTATTAGAACTGTTCACAAAAGAGGTCAGGAAGTTGTAAATTTCTTAACTTGAATTTTTTCAAAGTTTTTCTTACACGAAAATAAATATAACAATTAAAAAAAAAATATATAAAGATAAATAAATGTAATTAATTGAAAGGTTAATTTTATCATCGAAATGAATCAGTTTTTGATTTGACCAGCCTTAGCAATAGCAAAAGTTAAAGGAAAGTAAAGTGAGAAAGAAAATGTGAAGCAGACAGAGAAATCCCTTAACTCGCTTATACCAGACTAATCTCCGCTTGGTAACTGGTACTGAAATAACGACCGGATTACCACGATTTGATGATGAAGGCTATTTTAACCGGTAATTGCTAACTCGTTTTATATATTTATCTTTTTATTTTCATTCAAGCCTTCCTTTATTTTTGTTTTAAAGCCCCTAAAAACATTTGTCTGCGGTTTATCGACTGAATTGGGACATCATCAGTCAGTAGCAGCAACAGCGGTGATAGTCTGGTCAATTGAATTTATAAAGGACTTATGTGTAGTAAAAATAAAACGGTTCAACTTACCGAGAGATAGCTTTTCACCAGAATCAGGTGGTAAAGTAAATCCTAAGACAGCCATACTGGCAATAAGAACGCACGGTACAATCAGATTGAAGAAGTAATAAAGTGTTCGTCTCCTTATGATAACCACAAATGTTATATCTATGTAGGGTTCTGGGCAGCAGTTGTAGTAGATGACATTTCTCTTGCCAGGCACGCCTGAAATGATAGCATTCAGGCTGTGTTACGAATTATTGAGATGATACGGGAAGAGAGAATAAAAAATAAATATAGGAAAGGTTTTGTAGATATATGTGTGTAAATATATGAGTATAGAGTGTGTGGCTGTAGAAAAAGATGATTGCAGCGTCGGGAATACGTGCCTGACATTAAATAAATGTGTATATATAGATTGCAGTGGGATAAGGAAAGGAAGTAAAATAAGAAAAAAATATTATCGTTTGTCAGCTAGTGACTACGAGAACGTCGGCGACGTCGTTTCCCTTTTTCAAACCACGTTTTCGAGTCCACGTACGTTAGATTATCGGATTTGACGACGATGGTAAGGGGTCACTGCGGAGTAACGATACTGAGGGTCCTGTTAAAGAAATACCGATGCTGCACTGGAGAATATAAGAAAAAGCGCGCCATCGTGCCGAAATGTTCCTTGAAATATATATGGAACGGAATTTGAATTTTTTATGCAATATATAAGCGATGAATGTTAATTTTTATTTTTGAATTTCATAAAATTTTATGCTGTGATTTAATGTCTTGAATATGCTCTCGAAAATATTATGCGTTGATTTTAGTGAGCTGAAATATTTTAGGCAGATGAATGAAAATAATTCAAGTGGAAAATGGGAAAATAAATTTCAACCTTAATTTTCATTGAAAATAAATTAATTTTTTTTTTTTTTAATTAAATATTTTTTATGACATTGAATTTTTAAAAGTATGCCGATAGATAAAAAGTGGAAAAAATTCTTAAAGTAAGATTTTCATTTAAAAAATTGAAAAATAATTAATTTGATTTTTCAATTATTTTAAAAATTAGTACTCAGGTTTAAAAAAGTTATTTTAGTTAAATTAAACTGAAAATTTTTTTTATTAGGGTCAATGGCTTTATTCACGATTGATTTATTTTCACGATAGCAAAGTATAGCTAACTAATTAGTATGGATAAGTATGAAAATAAAACTAAAAAATAATTAAATGGCGGTATTCTTTAGTTAATAGCTTCGTGCATAATTTAAGAGAATAACTAGCAATCAGGAAACATTTATTTAGTGGTCCGCGTAAATAAGCAGCTTGGAATATCCATAAAGTATTCTTTTAAATAAATCTTTAAACATTGTAAAATATATAGGGAGGATATACAATTTCTGGACATTATAAACAAAAATTATTAACAGGTTTTCGATTGAAACTCGATTTTTGAAAAAGTTCAACGAAAAAAATTTAAAATAATGCTCAAATATATTTACAAAAATGATTTTGAAAAACATTTTTAAAAAATTATCGTTTTTTTTAAATTTTGGGAATACCGGGTTTTACCCCCGTCCTTTATATTTATAAATATTTTAATTAAATATTAAAAATAAAAAATAAACAAAAGAAGCAGCATCTATTATGGATTTAAAAAAAGTGTAATGAATTATCGATAATAAGAGAATATTAATTAATGGATTCTTTATTCAGATTTAGGTAAAACCGCAAGTATGCTATAAATATGAGGATAAAAGAGTTTAAATAGAGTATGCGAGATATTTAGGTTGAAAAATAGTTTAAAGTAATATAAAAAAATAAAGTGATGACTATGTTAAATTTTAGATAGAAATGAATGTGAACTCACCCAACAAATCCCACTCGCCGTTGGTAATGAAACTGCTTATATCCCCGCCAGATTCGTCCTGTAGCTGAAGATCCAACTGAAGAAGATGGAAACATTCAATTAATGTCAACTGACTAACTCCTGTCTCGACTGGGATTCTCTCTAGTGAATAAATGAGAATAATAATGGTCTATGTTTAACGTTTTACTTCTCAAAACACACATACACAGACCGAGAAAGATAAAAATAGTTAGAGATTACATACGCGCAAATACTGAGGAGAGTTGTGCTGCCGCAACTTACAACATTGCGGTGAAGAATATTTTCAATGAACCACTATATCATCTCAAGAGAATCAAATTGGTGAGAAAATTGAATTTCTTGTTGAATTGCTTCTAAAAAGCTTTTCAAAGAGACAACTTGTTTTTTTTTTTACAATTTTTTTTTTTTTATTAACTTTATCCAAGAGAAGATACTGAAAAACTATCTTAAAGTGTTTAACATGATATCATTGCTCGTTAATGCAATTTGTCAATTTTGAAAACTTTAATGTCCCCAAGCTAGAATTATAAAATATACAAATTTTTAACTTTTCGCTATGAAAATTTGAAATTTTTATACAAAGGGACACTATTAGTTTCGAAACGGTTTTCGAAAATCAAGTTTTCATCAAATATCGACATTTTACGGTCCTAGGAAGCGATTCTGACCATTTTCAGATGGACTTCCGGCCGTGTATGTGTGTAACTTTGTTTTTGTCCAACGATATCTTTGAAACGAACCAACCGATTTGAACATTTTTGGCGGCAATCGAAGAACTTCACGAAAAACTTAGAACTGCTTAGATTTTGGAGTCGATCGGTTGAGTAGCTTACAAATCATACAAAAAATTCAAATTCAAATTTTTTTTCGAAGTGCTCTCTAAAAATGTATTAGTGAAATTCACTGCGAATTAGTGAATATGTACTGGAAACCAGCTATAAGTATACTACTAGAAAACAGTGACTATCCACCGATTTGCAGTGAATTTCACTAATTCATTTTTGGAAAGTATTTGAATCGTTTATTTGAGAAACCCCATAAGACAAGAAAACAAAATTTTTTAGGAAATACAAAAAACATTTTTCTGGAAAAACTTTCCATTGAAGTAATAAATAAATAATTGAAGAGAAAATGTTAGCGTCTCTGGAAAATATTCAAACAAGAAAAATTCAATTTTTTAATTGAAACTACTTAAAAAAATTATTTAAAGTTGATTGACTTATGGAGTTTCTCAACCAAACGGAAGAAAAAGTTATAAAGTTATTGTTTTTTTAATTTTTTCTACTCAAATAATTTATTAAACTGATAAAATGAAGTATATAATATGTATATAAACTCTGAAACTCAGAAATTACAAAAAATAATAATTAATTTAAGTATTTTAATCAGTCATATTATTTTTTTTTTTCAAAAAAAGCACGAATTTTAAACAAAAAAGAAAAAATTATTTTTATAAAACTAAAATTGCATATGTTTATTTGAAAAACCCCATAAGTAATTGATCTATGGGGTTTCTCAACAAAATAATATTTCCGTCACCCCGTCAACTGTTTTTTAATTTCTATGGGGGAACATCCAAAGAACCCAATTTCGAAAAAATATGATTTATGGGGTTTCTCAAATAAACGATTTATTTCTCGGATCACTCGTAAATCCCCGAAGAGTTCGAAAAAAGTGAAAATTTTGGTGTTGGTCCACCGGGTCAACCGTATTTCAGATTTTTTTTTTTTATTATCTATTAAACAATATACAAACTTGACTAGACATTTTAATTAAGGCATTGATTTTCATAAATTTTGTTTGGTTTCACTTTGACCTGGCTATTAATTTTTTTTTTTTATAAATAACTTCACTTTTTTAGCTTGCATCAGGTCCAGATGGTAATATTTAATAGACAGTCTAGACGTGGTATGATTTTTAAATAATAAGTCGTGGACTTTATAAATTTTTAATACAGAAATATGAAATTTAAATAGATAGATTGATTTATGTTCGATATTTTAAAATTTTTAATGACCAAACTGGGGCGAAATACTTAAAATTCAGTTTAAAGGCCAGTCTGGAGTGTTCGGTTGTTTCGGGCTCGAAAAATAGTATTTTCAGAATTTTTCAGCAATTTTTTCAGATGAATAGATTATTTGGTTAAGTAGACAGGGTAATAAAGTGGAAAATAAAGTTTATCGCTCATTTTTAATAAGTAATAGGGG
The DNA here is from genome assembly GCF_026212275.2 of Microplitis demolitor. Taxonomy (NCBI): domain Eukaryota; kingdom Metazoa; phylum Arthropoda; class Insecta; order Hymenoptera; family Braconidae; genus Microplitis; species Microplitis demolitor. Next base: position 5,093,861 of record NC_068547.1, on the reverse strand, counting down.
TATGAATATTTAAAAAATTATCGTTCTTTGCTTTGCGAGATTTCAAGAGTTTCTCTGTTTTAAAAGCCTATAGTTTACATTAATCAAGTCCGTTTCTTTAATTTTTTTTCTTATTCGTCTATCTGGAGAGTCAATTAGGGTATTGATAAAAAAAATTTAAGTTAAAGTTATGAGAAATTGTTTTTCAAAGCGAAAATCGGTAGAAATTTTTAGCCTGTAGTGAAAATTACTACTCTTAACTTTTTTTTTTTGTTAACTTTTTTCCCATTGTGTTTACTTATAAGTTCCATAAATAAGTTTGAAAAATATGTTTTAATGTTGTAGATAAAAACGGTCAATTAAAATAATTGTCTTCAAGTTTTATCTTAAGGAAAAATGATAACAGAGAAGTAGAATTGAGTTAAGTATTTTATGATGTTAAATAATAAAATTTATATAAAGTACAAAGAAAAAATTGCAATAAATTTTCTGGTATTTACAATTGCAATGTACTTCAGTTATATATTTATAACTTTTAAAGCAATCAAGACGTTATTTTATCTGAATTTTTATTCTTGATTGGAAAAAAAAGTAAAATAAATAAATAAAATAGACATGCTCAACTTTGCAATTTCCTCATCATCCTGCTTTATAGAGAATCAATTGAGAGGGCAATAATAGCTTCAGGCTCTGAATATAAACACGATTACTTTCTTCGTCCTTAGAATGTTAAGTGAAGGTTCAATCGCATCAGCAAAATCGTTTCTTTGTCAGAAAAATTTCATTTGTTTTGTGCACTCACTTGACAACACACGTAAAATCCACCCAAACTATCGTAATTTTTGTAAAAAATAAAAAAAGCAAATCCGATTTTAATATCTTACAATCTTCTTATATTAAAATCGAATTGTCATATAGATAATCCATTAAATTTTAACGCCCAAATGAATTCAATAGAGCAGTTGTGATGAAAAAAGTAATAAGTAGCGAAATGAATATTCCGATGGATCAAAAGTATTGAAAGTATTTTTATTTTTAACCTGAAAACCGTCGTAAGTCCAGGAGCCGAATTTCATCTCGCAACGCTGATCGTCAAATGGGAACCATGTGATATCTATTTTGCAGGTACTTTTGAATATACCCGGTGGTACGTAAAGACAAGTTCCATTTTCCTTAACAACAACATTTGTTGGATAAGTTCCGTCGAATCCTTCATCAGCGCTGTAACATAAAACAAAATAATTTTCACAGATATAAACTTAATAGACACTATGCTCAATAAGTTGTCTCATTTATCCTCCTTTTCAGCTTCAGATATAAACTTTAACATGAGAATTAGTAAGTTGGCAACTATTCTAAGTAAAGTATGAAATCCCAGTTTCATTCATCAAAGTTTAGCGTAAAATCTGTGGCTGTTGTGTTAGTCGCGTTAACACGTACGCGCACACGTCTATAAAATGTACAAAGGTTGTGTTGTCGTTTATGACTAGAAAACGTGCATTTATACATATATATGTATATATTCAGAACTACTCAACAGAGAGAACATGGAAAATACATTACTGCGTAGCAACTTGATAAATACAGTTACACACCACCAGTAGTATCAAGCAGAGCGGGGTTTATGCTTATGTTAATTATTTGATGGTATGAATTTAAAAATAGCCAGTGGGTTTCCGAGTGCGCTTAATATCAACATCATTCATTACATTATTAATTTATTCTGGCTGATTAGTCTGCGCTTGTAACAGCGGCATTTCTAATACTTACCCTACTTTACAGTTTACAGATGAGTGTCTGTTGTCTAATAAAGCTAAGGAATACGGTGCATAATTTGCAGCATTAGAATCTGGTGTTTCTGGTGCAGCCACTATTGCATAAACTGTTTGTTGTATGGAGATATTTAGCGTCATATCGTGTACATAACGGTACCAAGAGTACATATCCTTGATTTAAATTACTCTGGTGCAATAGATAGGGTGCCACTGGAAGGATCCAAGGATACACGGCTGCATCATTGATAAGCCATGATTCTGAATGGAAAGCAACCGAGACGTTCTCCGAGTTGAGAGCTAAGTTATGCTGTCGAGTTGAATGGCTATACATGGCATCAGAAACAGCACTAGCTGAGAGTAGGACCAGAACTAGGAGTAAGACCTAGGACCAGAGCGAGCACAACCACTAGTCCTATATCCCGGACGACTGAGGATTGGTTGGAATCCGGCCAGTTGGCCGCAACCCAATCCGCTATTGCATTCTTTTTGAAAGCACCACAGTCTCTTCACCCTTCCTAACTTCCATCATCCCTCTTTTCCTTCCTGTATACTTTCCTCTCTATATATAGATATTTTGTTGGTCTTTACAGCTCCACCCACTTTTCCAGTTTCTTTTAGCACAAGGAAATCCAGAATGGGATAAGTTTTCACGGATTTTTGTAGCTTTCGCTCGGATATACTTTCAAGAGAATCTAACGACGAAAAATCAAATTTTGAAACGATCGAAAAATCCTCAAAGATATATATACATACATGTATATAGATATATGTGTAAGTATATTGTGAGCGTATAGTGTGTAACCCGCAATGCAGAATTGTCACACACGTCGATAAAGGCCAAAATGGAGTAAAAAATTCACCCAGTTTTGTAATTTTCCAACTTTTTTTTGATTCACTTGGATTTTTCATTGTTAACACTGGGTTTTTTTTTTTTTTTTTTTTTTTTTCATCACGAGGTATTTACTGAAATTGTTTTCACTGATGCATGAGCAGCTATAGTGGTAGTAAGTACACATTTAATAGTTACTGTTAAGGCTACTACTATCCCTTATATTTTTTATTTCAACTATAGCATAGTCTCAATACTACAACAGCGGTAACTCTCTCGTTAAACCGAGTGACGGTGTTATTAAAGTTAATTATCTCACTCATGTCTTCTCATTCTGCTATCTACTCTCTACTCGAGGTTCTATTGTGCTGATGTTCAAGTCCGAAACGAACCTGTCATCAAGTTATAGTTGGAAGTAAAAAAATTATAATAAAAAATGTGTTTTTAAAGTTGATGGAAAAAAATAAAGTTAAATTACAACTTGGGGGGAATGAGAAAAGTTTTGGTAAATTATTTTTTTTCTGGAAAATATATTCAATTTGTGGTCACTTTTTTCTTATTTATTTATTTATTTTTAGCTACAAAAACTTTACTTGAACAGTAGTTATCAAGGAATACTTAAGATTTTATCATTTTTATATTTATCAAGTGAAACAAACAATTGCACAAGTACATTCTTGTATTAAATTTATATACCGCAAATTTTAACTCAAAAATAAAGAAACTTCTACACTGTAAAAAAACCGGTGTTAAAAATGAATTCATTTTAACACCATTGTAGGCGGTATTTAAATACCGGTGTTAAATCGGTGTAAAATAAAATCCACGGATAGAAAGAAAAAAAAAATATGTTACATATAAAAAAATATAAAAATTTAATCAACATTATCTGGAGTAATTTTCAATTTTGCTATGTACTTATTTAAATAATTATTTATATTACACGTAATTTATTTAAAAATTACACAATTTTACACCCACCATTTCAATTAGCAATAATTTGATTAATTAATTAAAATCCTGTCTAACTGTAGTGATCAAGTAAGTAAAAATATTCACAAAGTAGAATATTTTCAACACCGAAAAATATTTTAATATCGGGAAATATTTTTAACATGAGTAAAGAATATTTACACGGGCGACGGTGTTATTTTAACACCTACACCGCGTAGACTTACTCCGGTTTTTTTTACAGTGCATACATCTTTTAACGTTCACCAAAGTGATACATTAAAGTACATTCTAGATATAAAGTCAGTTAAAAATTTTTTTTATCATTTTTTCCTACTTCTTTCACTTAGTTTTTACGATTGAAACATTTTATATTAAAGTGACTTTCAAATGTAAGTATATAATATTTGTGAGCCAGCTAGTAATATATCTAATGTGCTTTCTGACATTTCTAAGTGAAAAATTTATCTAAATATATAGACATAAAGCAAGACCTCTTTTTCATTGAATACTCGCCAATCCAATTACTGGCTCCGTAAAAAAGTAGCCGCACTTTTTCTTCAGCAATTAAAATAAAATAAAATAATAAATTAATGCTGAGATAAATAGCTTATCCGAAACACAACTACCCTCCGAACTAAACAATCTGTTGTTTCTCATCCGGTGCTAATTACTAGGAAGTTAAGCGCCAATGGCACAGAGTAGAGAGCAGAGTGCCCGAGTAGACCCCAAACTGATAAATGTTCCAATAAGCCAGGGGAAACGGCCTGCAGGCAATTCAACGCGTTGTCGATGAAAGAGAAAGAGAGAACGCACGATAGATTTATATATAATGCATACATACCTATATTTATATCTATATATTTTCAAGTACATTCAAATAAATCGTAAAAGCTCAAAAGTGATACATACTCTATATATATATATATATGTATGCATATATTATATGAAGGGGATATAGCGTTGTTGTATATTGCCGCTTGACTGTGCTCATTACGTATCGACAAACACGAATTTAATCTGTTTTGGTTTCGAAATCTCGAATGCAAGCGGATAGCTAATGCAAGTTACCCTTGGCGGAGGTCCAAGTCTTCTGTCTTCCCTTTATCCTCTACCCATGTACATGTACATCTATATGCATACATGTATGCACACATGAGTACGTATATTGCATCCTTTTACAGATGCTCTCTCACGTTCTTCCCATACACTGTCAAACCATTGGCGTGTCCTGAATGTGAACTCATTTAATTTTGTCATATACCAAGAGCACAACACTTCCCCTATGCTCTATCTCTCTCAGCAATATTACGATTGTCCCTTTAGCATTCTCCAATACAATGCTTTCGTAAGGGAAGGAAAGTGGGACGAGATTGTAACGCTTAGCAAATAATGCTAATGCGGATTTAAACCAGGCTCAGCGTAAAATAAAAACATTTTTTATTCACTATCGAATTTCGGGTGAAACAAATAAATTTTTTGGGTTTAGATAATTTTAATCTAAATTCACATACAAAAAACTTTAGTGAACCGGATATTGTCTTGTTGAGATGTATTGTGTTTTGCTGAATGATATTTACATTATTCGAATCGTAGTAAGTCAAGCAGGAGCAGACCACGACATTACAAACTCTTGGTTAAGGAGTGAGAACTCTGAACAGAATCAATGTAATCGTGTAGTATATATATATATATATATATATACGTATATATATATATATACGTACATATATATACGAATATATATTAGATCAAGTGGTTATGCACGGCTGTGGCCTAGAATCGGTTGAGAATTCGACGCTCGGATATTCGACGCATCAATTGGACCGTCGTAGGCGGTGGATATGAAGGACGTCTCTGTATTTGCCATTATGTATGTAAGATTTGTATGCACTCTGTACTTGGAAACTCTAACATAGTCGTAGTCATAGCTAGAGTATTACTAATATACATGTGGGAGCAGTGCACACCCCAATCGAATGGCGCAAGAGAGAAACCCACCAGAAACACTGCAATATATATCTATATATATTTGGTTCAACGAGGTAATATGTTCTGTATATATATCTATCAACTTCCTTCATCACCACATGACAATCCGTTGGGGTCAACTGGTCGTACATGCAGCTACGAGATTACTCTTGTGTCCAACGATTGTAATGTCTTTAGCGGGGGAAACATTTGTCATTACTTGAGCTTTTTTCATCATTTTCATTTAATTTCAAAGCTTATAAATTTGTAATTTATTTAATTAAATTATAATAGTAATATATTAGAATTGTCATTTATTTAAAAGAATTATAAATTGGTATTACAATAAAAGTTTCTCACACAAAAGTTTGAAAGCTGGCCCTAAAGTTGGACTTGGAAATATAATACAATATTTTAATTTATTAAAATATATTTATTTATATATTCTTTATTATTATTATTTAATTATTTGAAGGAATTTTTCCGCAAATAAACTATAAGAGCATATAACTTTTGCTTACGTAAAACGAAAACAAAAAAAAAAAAAATAAAAAAAATAGGAATAAATTAAATTGAATGAAAATTTCATTTTATTAAAAAAAAAATTTTTTTTTTTATAACTCATGAATATGTATTTTCATTTGACCGTTTGAATTAATTAAATAAAAGAAACTTTGTGGATACACGTACACCTAAAGGTATGAGTATATATATATATATATATATATATATATATATATATATATATATATATGGTTGGAGTGAAATAACGGAGTAAAAGTAATAGCGTAAAAGACAAACGTTCGAGTTTGTACAATATGACTTATACTGGACGGGTCATGTACGATGTCACCTATGCTTTATTTTCTAAAATACAACGAGACAACTGAATTTATATATACATATATATACCGGAGAAAAGCATTGTCTGGATATGTTGTCGTCTATGTCTTATTTTAACCCTCTCATACCACACTCTTCTCTCTTTCTCGGCCTATTGCAACGATGAGAATGCTATGCACTATATTGGTGCTATATGTGTGTATGAAATACCAGGACACAAGAATCTCTTGTGTCCTGGCATCACGTAAACTTTAACCTCCACCAGATTTTCTAACAATCTACTAATCTAAATGTCCGGATTTCAAAGAATTTTCACTGATTTCATCTGTCTGGCCCTCGTTTTATTTCATTTTTTCACCTAGTAAACAAACTCAGAGCAAATAATTATCATATGGTCAATGACTTTATAATTTATTCTTAGCCCTAACTGTTTAATTAATTATTTAACTCTGTAACAGAAACAACTCGGTTCAATATTCAAATGGAATACTTCAGTACTCGATCCAACGACACAGTTTTAGCATTAAGTATGTTTCTATAACTTATTTCTGTATAATCTATATTGTTAATAGAATAAGGAAACTGATAAACCATTAAATATTCAAACTGAAAGACGTAGATTTCAGAAGTCAAATTAAATTTTAATTTTTTATTATTTATCTTGACATTTCATTGCTTAATAGAAATCTGTAAAATTGATGATTTTAAAAATAAATACTATAAAAAAGATATATATAGCCACTATAGGTGTCATTCCCATATAACAGTAATGATTTTCATAATTTATGGGTTTTAATCCTTTATGAAAAGTATATATATATATATATCGCGTTACTAAAACCATAAGGGCGTATCTCAAAATATACGCCCTTTTGGTTCTGCAGAACCAAAAGGGCGTATAAAAAAACTTTTTTGCTTCAATCAATGTAAAAATGTTGACAACATTAGAATCTATTGAAAAAACGAAAGAAATTTTTTTTTTGTTTTACGCCTTTTTGGTTTTAAGAAAAAATTTTTTTAAAATCATAAGGGCGTATCCTGTTTTTTCGATTTATTATCAATTATAGGTAAGAGTAAGAAAAAAAATTGCCAACGTAATAAAAATTATCACTCCACAATTTAATTTATATGAACAAATATTTATTTAAGTGAAAAAACAAATAAAAAATAGAGAAAAAATAAATTCATCAGGGTATTAGTCCTATACCATCTCCATCGTCAGAATCATCTGTAGCTAAGAGTATGAAAAAAATTTTTTTAATTTTTTTTAGAACATAACTTGACAATAATAAAAAAATTTATAAACTATTACCATCGCTGAAAATTAATCTTTAATAAAATTGATAATATTTTTGTGGGACGGTGCCTGATGCACAAAAATGATTTAGGTCATTAAACTTGCTTTGATATATTGGTATTCTAGAGCCATAACAATTCTCAAGAACAACGGTAATTGATTTTTGAAAATAAAAAGAAAAAAAAAACAGGAAACAGAAAATGAAACTTTGATTGAAAAATGAAAAAATGCACCTTTGAAAAATTGAACAATCTAAATGTGCATTTTTTTAATTTGATTAAATTAAATTTCACAGCACTCATAGAATTTAGAATTTTTTCGTTCCCGAATTATACATATTTTTTACATTAATTGTTGAATTAAAAAAATTGTGACAAACTTAAGATTCGATCAAAATTAAATAAAGAAATTTGGTTTTTTATTCAAATAAATATTTGTTCAGATAAATCAAGCTGTGGAGTGATAATTCTTATTACCCTTGCAATTTTTTTTCTTACTCTGACCTATAATTAATAATAAACCGAAAAAATAGGATACGCCCTTATGACTTTAAAAAAATTTTTGCTTAAAACCAAAAGGGCGTAAAACAAAAAAATTTTTTTTTTCGTTTTTTCCATAGATTTTAATGTTTTCAATATTTTTACATTGATTGGAGCAAAAAAAAAAATTTTATACGCCCTTTTGGTTCTGCAGAACCAAAAGGGCGTATATTTTGAGATACGCCCTGTTGGTTTTAGTAACGCGATATATATATATATATATATATATATATATATATATATATATATATATATATATATATATATATATATATATATAAAATCCTGTATTTATTTGGGTATTGATTTTTTAATAATATTTTGACAACTTACATAATATTATGGGAGTAATTATTTCAATTTAATGAATTTTCTTATCGCAAAATTTTCTTTTTTTACTTTAAGGCAAAATAGAATACCCTACACAGAAAAAAAGAATTTCTTATCGCAAGAAATATTTTGTATTATTAATTGAAAACAAAAATTTTTCTTGGCTCAAAGATTTTTTTTTCTCCTGAAAAAGTTTTTTCTTGTTCCAAGAAATTTTTTTCTCACCCTAAGGAAATTTTTGTTTTCACTTTGTAATACAAAAAAATTTCTTGGGTCAAGTAAAAATTTTCTTAGAACAAGAAAAAATTTTTTAGCGATAAGAAATTTTTTTTTTCGGTGTAAGAAAGATTTTTTTTTTATTTTTAAAAAAATTAAAAAATTTTACTGATTTGTCGGAATTTATGTAGACTTTAATCGCGATACAATTTAGGAGTAAAATTATTGGAAATAATCAGTTAAAAAAAAAATTTTTTACGAAAATAAATCACGAGTCTCTAAAACTCTTTGAAAAAGTGTCATTAGTTTTAAGAATTTCAATATTTTATGTGGCAGATTTATTTATCCATATGTACATCGAAGTGTCATTTTGATGGCTGGTATATTAATAAATTAATGAACATTGAGAAAAAGACTCATATCACACAAAAACTATACCCATGAAAATGATAAATTTTTCTAAAGGTATTGTAAGAATATATCCCATAATCCAAAGTAACCAATCCTATAACCATCAAGAGATGATTCTATCATTAAATATGAGCCGTTTTCATAATTTTCGCTCCGTATATAAGTTTCAAATATCTAATATTGTAGCCAAATAACTATAACATTAATCTATATAATTTTCACCGCTGAAAAGTAGCGTTAAAAAATTCCATTGCACGTTTCGGGTAATTTTTTTCGACGATCTAATAACTGTCAGCGTTACAGGATGAAAAACATGTGAACGTGTATTGAATATGCAAATTATTATTCAGAAAATGTCTGTAAAGTTCTGAAAAATTTAATGTCGATATATTAGCCTACTTTCGAAAGCTGCATTCGAGCATAACACTTATTTCTGATCTAAAAATCTGGCTCAATGAATATCGTCATAACTTTTAATAAATGTGTACATTTATATTTTTGAATAAATTATGCATTTTTTAGTTGCCACCAAAATAATGACATTTTGTTAAAAAAGTTTCCGTACAACAATAATTCATTTAAAAAGTTCGCGAAAAACTGTTGATATATATTTATATATATTTACAGTTATTTTCCAGCCAGTTACAACTTTATTCCAAAAAAATTTTGATAGGTAAATTTTTGGATATTAATGTCAAGTATGAAATTTATGTTGCCAACTACACGGAAAAAAAATATTGTGCTCACCACTAAACGGTATCGTGATATTCACTCTCCTCGGTTGGTTATACGTTGTATACGGAAAGTGTTGATCTATTGGATCGTGATTATCGCGATCCAGGCGTATCCCGAAATCATAAGATCATTTGAGGAAATCATAAAAACATTTGAGGTTAAAATAGATGAATTTTTAACTTTAACTTCATTACAATTTTATTTTGAGTTGGAATTAATAATTACATGTTAATAATTCTAATAATTGTAATAAATTATTATTATTTATTATGAAGAAATGTAAACAAGTAATAGAATATACGTAAGTAATTGATGTAAATTTTTTATTAAATAATTTGGTTATGAGTGATGGCGCTTGAGAAGTAAATCGCGATAATCACGATCCGTAGGATCATTATAATAAGTATCTAGTGTTTCATTCATATTGATATATATATATAGATATCGTGAAAATCAAGTAACAATTTAGTACTAATCACGATACAACTGTCGCTCTCCGTTGGTGAGCGATAAGCGCAATATTTTTTTTCCGTGTAGTGTAATTATTTGAAAATGTCTAAAAAAATTAGATAACGATAGTGTAATAGTAATAATGATGAATAAATATGTAGGGTTATAAAAATAAAAGTGATTGTTAACGTTACCTGTTGTACATAAGAACGTCGGGCTTCCATAATCTGTGAGGCGGAATTCTAAGGTCTTTTACCCCACCGTATTGCGAGACATTCCACCTCATGTTGACGTCATTCCATTCCTGAAAAAAGATAAGCAGCAGCAACTGTACTCTCAGTATTTCATTCAAATTTTATACAACTATTATTCGTACGTAGTACTTTCAGTCAAGTTAGCAATCTTAAAGAATATACTCTCATATTTTTATTCTATGAAATAATGTTATAGTTGAAATTTGAATATTATTCTTCGAGTAGACTTCAACAAAAGTCAAATCAAAAGCGAAGAGATTTTTTTTTAAATTAATTATTAACGGGTATCATAATATTCATGAAAAGAATGTAAATAATACCTGGTATTATTTATCTCACATGTCAAAACGACAAAATGCACTATCTCATCTTATTACTGATTTATCGAAACGTGTTCCCTTTCTCTCGGGAGAATCTTTGTCATATAAGAATAAAAATAAGAAGAAGAAGAGGAGAAGATCGAACAAGAGAACTTTCAACGATTGGATCACGTAGCTATCGAGAGTGAAATACAATAAATGCAGTTTTCCACGATTCGCTAGGGGAATTGTTCGAAAAATAAGAAGCTCATATGATTGTCTCTGTTACTTGATCCTCAGTCTACTCAGTTCAACGTCAAAATGCTATAAAAATAAAACTCATTTTTTTTATTGTATTAATTTAACGATAATAATAATAGCAACAGTAATTTATCAGCTCGAGGAATGTAATGGAATAAATGGCATTAATGGTATTCAATGAAAATTGAATAATCGCTTAAATACTTTAATTAATTTCGCAAAAGTTTTCCGATCGAGAATTCTCTCGTATTTTTTTTTTGTTCTGCTGCGGAATTTCATTTGCGTTATAAAAATTTGCTTGGGACCAACTTTCAGCTCGTGAATAATGAAAAGAAAAAAAGTTTGGTTGAAAAAAGAGTCACGAATGTAGCGAGGTGACTCCTAAAATACTCAATCGCATTCTCTGTGCAGCAACGAAACGGAAAATTGGAATGGAATAGTGAACAAGAAAACTAGCCAGGGATGCATCGTTGGGCCCAGCATGAGTAATTTTTCACCTAATCCTCTATTTTCCGTAGAGACTATATACTTTTACATACATATATAGATGTAGATATATACTATTTTAGGTGCTACCCTTCTCTTACACTGTACACTATTTTATTTTTTATACAATCCAATCATCCAATACTTTATGCAGCTGTGAAAATTCAACGAGCTTCAATGGCATTTGCTTGAGATTACGGAATTTCCTAGATGGGAATTTAAACAATTTCAATTACTGCCGAATTCGAGAGATATTCCTGAGCTTCTTTTCAATTGTTTTTTGCCGATAAATCGATGAGGAAATATGTTTGAAAAATAATTACGTCAATTTGCAATTTGTACTCTTTCTAAACTGACAATAATTTATTACACTTGATAAAAAAAAGTATGCAAATAGTTTTTTAAAAACTATTTCAGTAGTTTGATCATAGCTTTATTAAAAAAATAAAAAAAAAAACATTTAAGGAGAGCTCTTGAATAATAAATATCGATTAGCGCCTCGTTTTTTTTTCTAAATATCCTAAAGTATGCATAAAAAAACTATCCATCTAAATATCAGTTTACAAATAATTTAAGAGTATAATAAGTAGTTGGCAACTTTTTTAACGCTAAGAATTTTCATGCATTTACATTTTTTTTCTTTTTCACAAAGTACTCAAACTGCATGAATAATTAAATAATTTTCAGCAGTTGACGATATTATACTTAGCATTTTAAAAATTTTTTAAAATAAACATCACTTACTAAATATTTTATGATTATGAATACATTAAATTTTAAAAATGCTTCACAATATTTAACATATGAGTTATTACGTAAAATTTGGAACTCGGGGAGAAAGATTAAATTAATTATGTGAAAACTCTATTCAAAACTGGCACAGTACAAAAAAAAATTGAACAATAATAATAATAATAATAATAGTAAAGGTCGGAAGGACCATATAGTATTTTGTGCTGACAGAGATGAGCCACAGGCGTTCATTAAGGACAATGAGAAACAGGGGTTATTATTCGCTACAAAGTATATAATAGCAGAATAGATCATTAAAAAAAAGAAAAATAATAATAATAATAATAATAATGATAATAATAACTAATGTGAAACTATTTATGCAGGAGGTTCACTCAGACATAATTTAAGTTTTCTCTCCATATATTTCGGTCTCTATTTAACTCCTAGTAGCTTTTTATCCCATTTTGGTCACCGTGGTTTAGTAACGCCGGGTGTTCTAGAGAACTTTCGAAAGACCTTAATTCCGGAAAATGAGGCATTATCGTTAAACTACTCTATGATAGAGGGGAGTATAATAAGGAACTAGGCATGTGGCGCATTTGTTCCGCAGCACTGATATAAATTTATGCTTTTGAGATTACCGTATGCTCGAAGGATGAAAATATTACTATTTCATTTGCTATAATAATAAAGCTTCAGCAACTACTTATTAATTCATTACTACAAGTTAATTTATAATTCATTATTATTGTAATTATCATGCTGTTGTAAGTTAATGAGATTTATAAACGACGGTAATGATGATAATTTTGATGATAAAAGTTTGATTTCAACCGTCATTATTATCGCTATAGATATTTTTGCTCATGTAAATGCTAGGTTGATTATAATTCATCATCATACGTTCAATTTGTTGCAATACTAATTGGAAACGCTAAATTAAAATAGATTCAATGTTAAAATTGATGCTGCGTTCATTAAATGTCCTAGTTAACTCTCATTAGTGGAATCAATTCACACTGACTTAACTTGATTCTCATCCCATCCCTTAGAATTTACTACACAGTCTTCTCATTAGCTGCCTTTTATTTATTCCTTTTGTTTATTTTTCCTCCAGATGCTTTGAATATTATTATTTTATTCGCCAGTCCATCTGCATTTATTTTTCTTGGCCAAGTTATAAAGTTTTAATTCAAAGTCGTTAATTTCTGGTGGTTTTATTAGCTAATTAAAAGTTACGTATTTTATTTTTATCAACTAACAGTAATTATTCGTCTCAATTTACTCAATTATTTGTGCTACCAAACAGCAAAACTTTAAACTCAAATTTTATAAATTATTTTATTGAAGTAAAAATATATATTCTAGTGATCAATAAAAAAAAATCCTATTAACAATATATCCTTATATTTATTATTTAATATCAGTTTTTTTTATGCATATTCTAATTTAATCAATCGCTTTTAATATAAACATAAAGCATTTCAAATAATCACCAGAGTGTACCAATTATAGACATGCTATATAATTTTCATGGAACTGACAGTTATTTTCAAGCTGTAGTCAGATTCCTGACTAATTTTTCTTTTTTTTGTTCAACCATTCCCTTTCCGTCAAACTGAAATTCAAGTTTCGCGCGCAAGCGCGTTAATGTAAATTTCCGTACATTTATTTCAATGTGTATTGTTATGTAAATGGTGTATATATTTCATGCTGTCTTTAGCCGATCAGATGTTGGAAAAAAAGACTACATATACTTCATCTCCTTTTTTTGGCATACTGGAGGAAAAAGAATTTTTCTATCCTAGAACATTTACACACACATGTCTAGAAATTACCTGGACATCTCTCCTATGTGTCGATTGATTATTTTTTTTTTTGTTCTACTACTGATTATCATTCCACCTTATTTTCGAGGCTCTTCCAATGTAAAATAATAGAAAATACTGTAGGGAAAAAATTCTTTGAGTTCTGGAACTTTTACAGAACATATGCCTGGAAAATCTTTAGACATCTCTGTATGTCGATCGGATTTTTTTAGCTCTGCTTACTGATTATCATCTCTCATTATGTTTTAGGCTCTTCCAATGTATACACTGTTAAAAATCGGGAGTGAATTCAGAGTGATTAAGAGTTTTATTTAAATTCGAATTCACTCAGATTCGGAGTTCCGAAGTAAAAAATTTCCGGAGTGAATAGGGAGTTTATTTTTCCAACGGAGTAATTTCAGAGTGATCTGGATTTCATTTCAATCCGCATTTACTCCGATTCGGAGTTTTAATATTAAAACAAACTTTAAGAATTAATTTCACTCCAGGAAATTAAATAAATACACAGTCATCAGCTCCTTATTCACTCCGGATTTTCAAAGATATATTTTAATTTATACTGCTGCGTAAATTGTGTACATTTTACTGCAGTCTTTAGCTAATCAGGTGTTTAGAAAGAAAGCTTCACATACATTTCATCCCCTATTCATTATACGATTGTATATAAAATCGGGTATTCATAATGGACTTCTTTTCAATAATTAGACGTTTCATTCTATTGTTAAAATTTTTAATTTACCAGTTGAAAATATATTAAATTTCGTAATTTATGATGGTTTTTAGAAGGTAGAAGCGAATAATCAAATACTAAAGCTTTCCACCAGTTCGAACAATATTACGATCCTAATTTAAAAATTTTATACGAAACTATCAGTAAAAACCAATCAAAAGCAGGTAGTTAAGACTCAGGATTTGTTAGAAGCTTAAGAATCTCTCGGAGTACTATAAGCTTAAGTTTAATCTCTGACATTTATTAAGTCAAAACTAAATTCAAGAAAAGCTTCAAGTTTGTTTAAAAAATTTTGACTAATCCTTAAACACATTTACATCTAATTTAATAAAAAATGAATGTGCGCCAAAAGTTTTATACTTAATCTACTAATTATGACTGAAATCTTGATTAAAATTAATTAATTTTGAATGAATCTTCATAAAATTTTCAGTGAATTTGAGAATAGCTGGCTTCGACTTGGTATTGAAATTTTTTGACTAAGTAATTATTTAAAGTTAGAAGTTGTGGTGAAGCGAAAAGTTCTTTAATATCAGTAACATAGATGGAAATGTAAATAAACATCCACAGGAAGATAGATTCATTTATAAAGTTTTAGTGAACTTTTTGGTATTGATGGTTTCGGATTTCAAAAAGTTTTACTCCGAATAAATAACAAGTTAATGTAAGAATTAAAGTATGATTAAGTGAATGCAGATCAGTTTAAAAGCAGTAGGAAGTGGGAAAATCGGTAGAGCGAAGTTTGAACTAAGCATCAAATGAATTCGAATATAACCAAGATGTCTAGATTCTATGAGGCCTGGGACTAATTTCACAAGAGATGAGTTAACGCCTGAAGAGATTAGAGAAGGTTTTCAATTTAATTGGTTCCAGAACTTACTTTATAAGTATTAAGAATGAGGAGGCAAAGAGTGGGTGAGGAACGAAAGAACCACTGAAGCCACTCTTCATGCTTTCTATTCCCTCACCAGTCCTTTTTCTTTATTTCACGCGTTTACTTCTTACTTACTCTTATTTACCTTCTTCTCCTTCTTATATAGATGTATATATACGTATATATATACCTATAAATATACAACCGAGCTTGGGCATCTTGATTAAAGGTCACAGGAAATTGAAATTCCTGAATCCATTTACTATGATATTTACTATGTATATAAGCTAATACAATTATTTGCAATTATTTATGTCATCCGGAAGGAAGATCGCTGGCGTAAGACGAAATTCGATAGTTTGAATTAATTGTTCCGAAATAATTTATCGATATTCACTGAGTTTAATCATTCAATTACATATATTTTAATTTGTTCTTTAATTTCCTTCAATAAAAAAAAATCAGGACGAATTCAAATGAAAAAATATGAAAATCTTCGGTCTCATATTTTTTTAAGCCTTACAAATTTTTTTTTATATTTTTTAAATATCAGAGAATAAAAAAAATATTTTGGCAATGAGGAGATAAATTATTTTCTTTAAATAAAAATATTAATAGTCATATATTTAGATTATTTTCAAAGTCCTTCCTGACGCTCCGTTTTTTTTTCAGATATTAATAATTAAAAACAAAGTTTTCTTTTTGGAAATAAAATAAAATTAAGTTTGATAAAAAGTTAATGTTGGAAACACGTAAAATATCAGCTGTATGCGTGTCTGTATCGCATTTATATTTCTAGGATGAAGATAAAAAAAAAACTAGACTATCTGTTTTCTCGTTGGCGCGTGCGGAAGACATGAAAAAACCCAAGAAGAATCGTAAAAATGCTAAGTTTCAGATGTAACACGCTTGTTATAAAACTTTTTCATGACTTTTCAGCTTTAGCTTCTGGTACCCGTGTCACTCAACCATGAATTTTCATTTAAATTTCATGTGCAAGAAAACAACGAAAAATAATAAATGTTTTTATTTAGTTATTTTCATTCCATTTATTTCTTTACTCTTCACTGTAATTTTGCTTCACAAAATATCAGCTTGATATGTAATTCATTGTTTGATTAATATAAATCACGTTAAAAATATTGAATCAAATAAAACGATTGATATTATTTGAAGAAACTCAATTTAATTCTTGACATCATTTATCTTCATGTGAAACTGGTTCAATAAATGCTTTAGATTTTTTTTTGCTAATTTTTCTTTTACCAGAGAGGCAAAATAGGCCCAAAAAAATATGCCAATATGAGTAATTTTTTTCCACTTAATCTTAATAGAAAAATAGTTATTTCATATTAATAAAATCCGATCATTAAAAAAAAATCGGAAAATTCTTTTTTTCTTCAATTTATGTTATATATATTTATATATATTTTACTCAGTTAGATTTATTATTATAGTTTATGCGTATTGTTTTCAGTACGTACAATAGATTCATTGGTGCTTTATAAATCTTTACAAACCAGATTGATCCAATTACAATATGTATTAATTTATATATTATGAATAACGAATTTGAATGGATTGTAGTTTGTAACTGAAAATATGACTATTTTCACGGAATGAATTCAAAAAATTAATAAAATTATGTCTGCTTCGCCAAGCGTCAATTCATTTTTCATTTTTTTGTATAAACGATTTTTTATAGAAATGTTAATAAATTATATGTAAAATTTTCTTCTAAAAAAATCATAAATATTATTTTGAAGTAAATTACCAATAATTTATATTATCGGGAGATTATGGAATTGTTTTAAATTTATTTTTTATAGTTACGCCAAAATGAAGTTATTTTTTGACCCGGGCATAAAAATAAAAATGTGTTAAAATAAAATAAAACGAACGGTGTTGAATTAACAGACTTCTGTGTTGACAATCAACACAAAAAATTTAACCAAATAATTTTTTAACACAAATACACAAAATTTCTAACTGAGCAAAATAAATAGGGGAAGAGCGAGCACAACGGGACCGCTAAGGAAATAATGGATTTTCGAGAATTCAAATACGCTGGATATTCTTTATTTGACTACCATTTGAAGCAATTAAACTAAATTTTTAGTTGCTCAGACAACATTTTTTTTACGGGTGGTAAAAATGACCACCCTCAAAAAAGAGTAAAAGAAAATTATTTATTTTTTTTTTTATTTGGAAAAAATTACTGCAGTAAAATTTTTCATGTCTAATCTGAATAGAAAAAGAGATAAGCAATAGTTGGTAAATAAAGATACCCAACAAAAATTACTGAAGATACATAACTTATAGAAAATTTAGTTACAGCAAAATAGACGCCATACACGAAAAAAAATAAACATCAAAAATTTTAACATTCCAAATAATGAATTTTATAATACGTGCCGTCAATTTTCTAAGTGTCAGTTACGATTTATAAAGTTCAAATTTTTCTGACATAGACAATAAATTTTCATACTTATCCTGTAATTATTCACGTTTTGATAATAAATAAACAAATTACTATTTAGAATGATAGTATTTACTGATCACTGTATCATTATATTACTTGTCATTCTCAATTTATATAGTTCACTTTTTTACGTATATATATTTGTGGGTAACAATACATTCACTGAAAAATTTTGAGACACTCAAATTTGAACAAAAATAGAGTAGAAGTACCATTTGTGGCCACTTCTCCATTTTTGGATATTCAATGGTTTATTTTAATTGATATAAAAAAATTTGAGAAATTTCTATTACAATAATGTGGTGATAATATTCTTGAACACATCTAAAAAATTAATCATGTCAGTGCGTCTTTTACAAATTATTTTATTGAAATTTTTCAAGTGTCCAAAACTGGTCTTCAGGTGGCCCAAAATACCTCTACTCTAATGATAAGAATCAAAAATGATGATTACAAAAAACTTTGAAAAAAAGAAAATTCTTTTACCAGTTTTTGGGGGTGGTTCACTTTGCCCGCCCTTTCCGTATATGGTTCGAGTAATTATATGTGTTATCATAACTGTGACAATGGTTCTACATTTAATAAATTTAAATTGGATATTCATAATATATAACTTTATACACATATGTATAAAACTATAGTACGATTTCATAAATCTTGCTTGTAAAGATTTCTAAAGCATCAATGAATCTATTATATATATTGGAAACAATATGTATAAACCGAAATTATATTACATGCATTTCAAATATGAATAAATTAATGCTTTACTAAAGTTCAAATTTATAAATGACTAAATTTCTGTGAGCTTATTAATTCAACAAAAATACTAATTACATAATTGAATATAAAAAGATGTCTCCTTTTTTTAAATTTCTATCCAGCCTAATTTGCCCAATGGCAGCATCACTTTGTTTAGAGTTTTAATTTTTTTTTTTAATTTTAAATAATTTACTTTATACCAAATCGATGATAATTAGATAATATTTTATTTATCAATGAATAAATAGGTTATTAAAAAAAATTTAATTAAAATCGACTAATAATTTGTTTGCTTGAACAATATTTACCGATATCATTATGAATAATTAGTGAATAATGTAAAAATAAAATTAATATATGTATCAAATCATCGACTTAAGCTAATATAATAAATTATTTCATCGATTAATTAATCCTACAGTTAATTAGTTAAGGTAAAAAAAAATAATAATAAATTGTTTGTAAATTCGCGCAATTTAACTTTTCATTATTGATGTAAATGAGGTATAAATTTGATAGTTTGAAAAGAGAGAATAAAAATAAATATTGGTATGAAGAAATGTTACAAAAATAAAAATTAGTACACATGGGAGTTGGTCACAAACTAAAATCGATTAGCATAACAAACCAATACACTTGTTTGACCAACGAACTGTTACGAGCCGTAATGATTTAATGACCATTAAATGGATGACAGTGTGTGTGGACATATGCAAATTGAAAACTCTCACGGTGGCGTCTAACGAGGCGATAATTTAAAATCTCACTGAATCAATAAATAAAAATGTTGGTATAAAAAAAAAAGCTGACGTTTTATGCTGATTTTTTTTGTTTAAATTTGAATGAAATTAAAAATATAACGAGAATTTTAAAATACAATCGATGATTAGTTTGGCTAAAATAATAATAAAAAAAAGGTAAATGTCCTTGCCTTAATCGTCA
Source organism: Microplitis demolitor (assembly GCF_026212275.2). Taxonomy (NCBI): domain Eukaryota; kingdom Metazoa; phylum Arthropoda; class Insecta; order Hymenoptera; family Braconidae; genus Microplitis; species Microplitis demolitor. The sequence continues at coordinate 5,073,881 of NC_068547.1, read as the reverse complement.
ATATCAAATTTAGGTCATTGCGCGTTACTGTTCTTGTAACGACAGATGAGTACTTAAACCTCTAGATATTAAAGCAGAAAAGCTTCTCATTTTTTTAATATTTTATATTTTTCAATAGCTCTAGATTCCAGTGGATGAAAACACTATTGAATGATAGTAAAACTAATATTTGTTAAAATGCAACTCTCAATTTTACAATTTTTAAATTTCAAAATTCAAACAGTTTTACCACTTATTCATCTTTTCACGTAATATTTTAACAGTACTTAAAAACTTCGAGATCCTCATTTCAACTTTATTTCAAAACTATCTTCATTCTTTTATTTAACTCTACAAAAATTTAAACCAATAAACCACTTTGTTTCTTCTTACACGATCTTGCTCCGCATGAATGTCAGAAAAATACCTTTTTGACATCAGAAAGATGTCATAATTTTTTAGATAACTTTATAATACCAATAAGATGTCTCTCTGACACTCATGCCGAGCGGGATGATAATTCAACGAAAATTATTGTCGTCAAAAATCTCCAATGGTTACAAAATGCGCCATAGTACTTTTTAAATTATTTACCATAGAATAAATATCATTGACGATAACTATTAATATCGTTGAATTTTAATCACTACAGTCGGACCTTGTTATAAGACTATTTGCTGCCTTATTAATAAACGAAGTATCGCGGTAGTTTGAGAAAAACTAACAGTCTTATAACGAGGTCCTACTGTATCAATAATGATGACAATATTTATTATATCGACGTTCTAATTAGCAAATGGTCTAACTCCATTTCAGAAAATCCTCCATTTATGCGAAAAAAAGGAAGTTAAAAATTTTTTTTCATCTAAAAATCAATTCTATATCTAGTATATGTATTGTATTTTTGTCAAGGTTACTCAAATGATTTTTTCTCTGATTATTAGTATCTGAAAATTGCACACAATCACCTGCGAAAAATAGTCAGTTAGACACTTTGCTAATTAGAACGTCGATATTGATAGCAATCGTTACTATCATGCATTTAAACGTCAAATGACTTTTTAATGATTTAAATTCAATTAAAAATCCTGTTATTTAATAAACTTCTGAATAAATATATAAACGAATAATTTGTTACTACAATATTTTTGGTTTGAAAGTCATTCTAACGTTCAAAATATATTTAGACATACTCTCTTATGATAAATCAGTAAAAAGTACTCTAATTAATGAATATTTACTACACAAATAGTTCCAAATATATCACTAACTCAATCAGTTCTAACTCGGGACTGATTTGCAGTAAATTTTCATTGATTTGCAATATTTTCACTGACTTTTTTATGTCAAGCTTACATTGTACTCATCAATTAACTAATTAATAAAATAAATATTAGCAATTACTCACCAGCTTTAGCCACAAATTGGTGATAAGTAACTGATTCTTCTCGTCCTGTAATACCATCAAGTAAATTATTATCATTGGAAATAAACAGCAAGTGAATAAATGATACCAAAATGAAATAAAAATAATTTAATTTAATTGCAAATAAGTCTGGATATTTATTGTAAAAAATGCTGTAGAAAATTGGACATGCAGAAATAAAATGTTAAAACCAATAAACGTGGTAGTCAAGTGCCGAGAAAGTATTTTGGCTTGACTACTTACTACAATACATTTAGCAATACCATATATTTTTATACGAATATATATATATATATATTTTATTTTTTTATTGTTTAACTTTATTTTACTGGGTTAATGGAACGGGGCTATGTGTATGCTACAAAATATACAACATGGATCACCGTGAAGTTACACAAGAGAACGAACATCGTCGTATGTGTCTCGAATGGAGTCACAGTCTGGTGCACAGTACAAAGCTCGCCGTTTTCCAGCGCTCGTTAACGCAGGACAGAAAAACAGAAAAATACGTGTACAAATAGGGTGCACGGAATAAAAAGAGATATGAGGGAGAATAGAAGAAAGAAATAAATAAATAAACGAACAGAGATAGACACAGACAGATAGACGGGCTAAGTGTAGGCAAAATGAGGAAAGTGAAAGAGAGAACATCCCATACTGATGTTTGCGGCGCGAACAATATCAATACCTTACCCTACTTTATATTTTACCGCGGAATTAGGTCAAAGCTAGCGGGTTGCCGAGAAGCTAAAGGCTGATAGAAGGGGATCGGAAAATGAGTATACATGAGTATTATTGAGGCAGGAAGCAAGAAAAATACCATCTAATTCTTAAATTATTCAGGTTTTTTTTTTATTTTTATTTTTAATGACGCGCTGGTTAATTTATTAATATTCTATTTATCAAATAGAAAAAATGATTGTTTTATTTTTTTTTACCTCCGTTATTCCTTTTATGTCATCCGAAGAGCCATTCATAAAAACGCAATGAAATTCAATAGCTGGTGTAGACTATCAAAAGCTCAGTTGTTGATGTGGTTTCGATGGGCCACTCTTTGCCCTCGGGCGATTCAAAACTTTATACGTACTAAATATATATTTCATTAAGCACATTTAGTTCTAAATAGGTTTTAATAATAAATAAACTGCTATGGAACTCGAGTTTTAGGGTCTGAATTTATTAGCTAATTTAATTGTTTATATTAAATTTAAGATGGTAATTTTAATTTTGAACCATATAAAACGACATAAGCCACTGGTTATATATAAATAAGTCAGTGGCATATTGATTTATGTAGCATGTAACCTTGTTAATCGTATTGCACATCCTTGAACGACCCAATTTCACAAGCGAAACGCCTGGACTGATTGGCGCGTACCAGGCTTTGTAAGACCACATCCTACTATTCCTGGTGATAGTACTTGTGGCTTTAGACTATTGTATATATCTATATATATGTAAGCTTGTGTACAGTAGTGTGCAAGTCATATCGTCACTGACAACGTACGTACGTTGTCGATAACGTATATTAGATGTCATTGAATTTCTATTCAGATAATTCAGATGCTTAAATTGCAATGGATTATATTATTATTATTATTATTATTATTATTATTATTATTATTATTATTATTATTATTATTATTATTATTATTATTATTATTATTATTATCATTATTAAATTTTTTAATTAAAATGACAGAAACAACAAAATATAAAACTTAAAAAGAATTTTTTTTTCTATTCAATAAATGTAAGTAAAAAATATATATAAAAACACTTGTTAATTTTAAGTTAAAATTAAAATTTTATAATTAAATTATATTTGTGATCTGAGGACGTGAGTAATGGACTCACGAAATATCACTACAAAATAAAAATTATTTGAAGAGATCCAAAGTCTATCAGTTAATTTACAATAAACAACCATTAAAACCTATCAAAATATATATATAGAGAAAGGGGGGGGGGCAAAAGAGGGTACCCCCAAAATTTGTAAAAAAAATTTTATATTTCAAATGGTTTTTAAACATTCCAAAATCACTTTTGTAAATATAATTGAGCGTTATTTTGAATTTTTCTTGTTAAACTTTTTAAAAAATCAATTATCAGTTAAAAAATATTAATAATTTTTTTTTTGTGATAAAAACTATTAAAAATTTGTTTTTTTTTTCTTTGTACTCAATAATCATGTAAAATATAATTTTTCTTTATGTAAATTACTTGCAAACAAATTTTACTAAAATCTTTTCTATTTACTTTGAATATCATTCAGTGTATTTGAATCTTCGAAGACTTAGTACTTCCTTAAATACTATACTATATTTAAATTTTCTTCAACAATAAATTATTATAATTATTAACTGTCATTAAAAAAAATATTTTGTCAATTAAGTAGACCTGGGAAGCCGTGATTCCTTTAATAAAAAATTATAATTATTGTTACTGTTATAATGTAATTATAGGATATCAGTAATATAATTGTTGAAAAGATATAATTTGATGTTATACAACAGGTAACTATAAATGGGATCGTTCATTAATAATTTGGTGGGTTAGCGGAGATTTAAATGCGGCGATAAACTGATATCCAATAAAATTATCGGCGGGTTTAACATTCTTGAATAACGATCCGAGTGGGCCTTTTATTAAAACAGAGATTTATCGACATCTTGATAATATAAGATATTAAAAGTACTCTTTGTTAAACTTTAAAATTATCTTTATCACTTGTTCTGCTCTTTTATATCAACCAAGTGCCGTTCTAGTCGTTGTTATGCTGTGTATGTGAATATATATATGTATGTTTAGTCTGTGTTGTGTAGATAGTGTGCATTATATGTATACAGCATTATAGCAGAGCCGCGTGTGGCCTATTGCTATGTATATCACCTGCGAAGCAACAGCTGTCCTTCTAACTTTAGATAAATCCGTGTGATACAATGCGAATTATTATTACTCTTGAGTGCATTGTAATAAATATATGCTTTTATTTTCGTTCATTATCTTCATTTATTTTCCCATTGTTGTTGAGTTAATAAACACCAAAGATGCAGCCAAAAGTTTTTATTCAAAATTATTTATTGCCCGTTAGACAGAAACTAGAAATATTTAGTCAACTATAAAATTTCGCGGAGTAGTAGTAGTAGAGAGGGAGGGAGGGTAAAAGGGGGTACCTATGGAAATACTAAGTTTTCGATGACTAAAATACACCAAATCTTTTTGTTTTTAATGATATTCAAGGTAAATAGACAAAATTTATAGCTGCTGTTTATAAATAAAATTTTTTTTTCTGGCGCGCAAAATGGGGTACCCTTTGAGAAAGTTGAAAAAAAAAAATTTCTGAAAGTTGATCAAATTTCATTAAATTAAATATTTATTATGTTAAATACACACAGAAAAATTACATTTCACATCATTGGTGGATACGAAGGGAGAAAAATTTTTTTTTTCGGGGCAGAGAGGCCCCCCTCCAAAAAATCATAAATATTTTTTTTTTTTAATTGAATTGTTATCATTTAAAAAATAAAATATTATTTTCGAATATTTTTGGTGGCCAAATTTGCCCCAACTACAGGAAATCAGCCGAAAAACGAATTAACATTTTAATTTTTCTTAATTTGACTATAAAAATTTGATAGAATCATTTTTTCGATTTTCGGGCTGGTCCATTTTACCCCAGGTGTCATGCGTAGGGCTTAAAATGCTCAAAAATATCGGATATACAGTAATTAGACAAAACAAAAAATTTTTCTTCACCAAATTTTGGGGATACCCAGTTTTCCCTACCCTTCCCCCTTTTGCCCCCCCCCCCTATGTTGGGTATCAAATTAAAAATTGTGATCAATTTCTGGAAATAAATATAAATTGATATTTTCAAAATAATTCCATATTTGAATTATCCGATCTAAGTAATTAATTTGAAATGATTCTGTCAGTCAGCAGCGTTACATATTTATATAACGTATGATAAATTGGTGGTATATATGTATTCATTACTATCAATAATCAAGTTGGGCGAATGATATTGTCAAGGTAACCAGAGATTATTTACTCGACCTAAATAAATGTTTACCTGACATCTAATACCACATATATATCATCAGTAGGATATTTATATGAATCTTAACTAAATCATTATATAATTACTATTTGATCAATTCTATCATATAAATTGGTCGTTTGGAAAAAAAATTGCACTAATTTGCGACTGAAAATGAAGATATATCTTCATGTAAATTTAATTATTGAAATTTATATCCGTGGTACTGATTTGTTTTATATCGATAAATAATTTTAAAAAAACTTTATTTACTCTCCAGTTCATTTCTATGAAAGCCACTTACTCATGTAGAATTTAAAAAATGAAAAAGAAAAAAATTTAAATAAGATTATAAAGTTTTCAGTCGTGCACTTTTTAACTATCGGATAAAATTTCAAATCTTTATTTTACGAAGATATATTTTTATGGTTTGTCGATAACCTAAAGGTAAAAAAACAAATTTTACCTCTGTAATATTGATATGGAAATTTTTAATAATCGTTTGTCTGCAATATTTGAAAGTAAATCCGCTACAAAATATAATTTCAAGACTTGAATTTATACTAATGTTTTCATTTATTATTAAAAATTTTTTTTAAATAAATGATTTGAATTCGCTACAAAAGAAAAATGCTAAATTATTTTTTTAAGTTTCACGACATTTCCGCTGTAAGTTGTCAGTAATAGTAGTCAAAACTAAAACTGTGGTTTAAATATTTTTTTTAAATAAGTGCCTTAAGAAGTAAATAATTAGCGACAAGAACACTTAAAATAAAATCATATAGGGGCGGAGGGGGGTTAATACGGGATACTTAAGGAAATACTAAGTTTTCGAGGACTCAAATACGTAAAAATTTTTTTTTTTAATGATATTCAAAGTAAATAGAAAAAATTTTTAGTTGCCGTTAAAGAAAAAATGCATTTTTGTGGAAAAAATGAAGTACCGCTTAAAAAAGGCGAAAAAAAAATTCTGGATATTAAATAAATTTGATTATATTAAATTTTTTTGTAAGTAATTTACATCAAGAAAAATTACTTTTTACATAAGTATTAGACGCAAAGGAAGATAGAGAAATTTTTAATTGTTTTTCACATAAAACATAAGTCATTAATTTTTTTTAACTGACATTCAATTTTTGAAAAAGTTTATCAACAAAAAATTCAAAATAATCCTCAATTATATTTACAAAAGTGTTTTTGAAATTTTTAAAAATCATTTTAAAAAATTATTTGTTTTTTAAATTTTGGAAGTACTCCGTTTTGCTCCCCCTCCCCCCTCCTTAACCCTAAGACTGAGCGTTGGAATAAACTATGAATTTTTAATTTATAAAAAAATTAAAAAAAAAATTTTTTTTATTTAAAAAAAAATTTGTTTAAAAACTTCATAGCTGAAGTTTATTGAATTTCATAACTTGATAAAAAAAAAACCTATAAAATATTGTTGAACTAAATAATTAATGATAAAAATATAATACGAACGGATGTTTATTTAACAGAAAAACTTTGAGTACTTGAATAACTTTGCGTTTCAGTATGTTCAACAAGTAATATACAGTAATTGCAACGAGCACATGAATCAATAATTTCACAATTACGTAGTATTGATAACTAAACACGTAGTCGCCCATGTATTTAAATATACGTAGACGTTTTGATTGTTTAACGTAACTATTGTCAGATTTAGCAAATTCAAATCATCATTAATTATTGCACGAAGTAATTATGTATATTCAAATGTTTTAAGTTTAAAAATAAATAAATGAAGAAAATTAAATACTCGTTTTTAAATAGAATAACTTTTAAATGACATTTATATAAATTCAAAAAACTTTTTAATTTATTTAATTTATTCATTGAAAAGTTGATTGATTAAATTAACATTCAAATGATAAAATACTTTTATAATTAATTCAATCGGTTAATTAAAGTAATGGATTAATAAGATAGGCTATTATTATTATTATTTAGTTTTATAAACTCAATAATTAAATATAGAAGTAAATGCTATTGATAGTTGGGACACAATAAATGAGTTTGTTTAATTAAATATTAAACCAATTGGAATTGTGAATCATTTATGGTAAAAAAATTAATTGTCATAAAAAAAAATATTCAAATATGTGTGTATTTTAGTGATGCGAAATTAACGTCAATTTTATGTTCAGTCTGATTATTAATCAAAAAGTTTTTGGTCATAATTTTTATAAAATAATTTTCTGGATGTTATTGTAAGTAAATTGCAAGTCGTATCACTTAACAACATTCGATTTGTTTGTTCGAAAAAATTTTTCTTTACTCCCAAGTGCACAGAGTGAACTTTAAGATGTCTTCTAGAAGGAGAAGACAAATTTATTTTTGTCTCAAAATCATCTTTTTTGGTATGAATACGACATGCAAATGTTGGTTCCGAAGACGAGTTGTGTTGTTTTTCCTGTCTCGTGTCAATTGAAAAGTCGTTTAGATGACTTATTTTACCACTATTTGTAATTTACTTTTTGTCGACACTTGTATTAAGTCTTTTAAGTAGGTATTTTTTCGGTGATTTAAATTTCCGATCGTTTTGTCAACATATTGATGCTTTATCGACAAGTCAAAAAATAGCCTAAAAACTGATATCTTATAGATGTCACAAAGGCAAGTGTGCTACCTAGGCTTCTATGTAGATGCGAAATGGCGGTAAAAAAATTTTCGGTCAATTTTTCATAAAATAATTTTTTAGGCTAAATCAAGTTTGCCTGAAAATTGCAATTCAACTTAAAAAATGACCGTTGATTAATTGATGTCAATTGTCTAAAAATTGTTCAGATAATTCTAGATAATTGTCAGGCTATTTCTCTGCCTTACATCACTAATATGTATATATAATTTGAAAAGTAAGCTAATAAGGTAAAAGACCTAATATCTGACCCAATCACTCCATGTCTTTGTATATTTAAGTAAAATTTAGTAAATATAAATATATAAATATTTGAGTGATCGGGTACTGGGTCTCTTACCTTAACTAAATATAAAAAAAAATATGTTATTAAAGTTTCAAAAATGGCGAGCAAAAAATTAAAATAATATAACATTCTTATATGTAATCAAATATTATTCAATAAAAAATGTCTATTGTAATTGAATATATATATAAATGGATTAACTTGATCGGTAGAAAACTGATAAGTTATGAAACAGAAATAAGTAAAAAAAAAAAAAATAATAAAAACATAAAAGTTCGTAGAAGAAGTAGAATTAAAAAATCGGACACGACAAGTTTTATCAATAATTTAATTCTACTGGTGATATAGTGTGTAAGAGAGGAAAAGAGAAAAGGATAGTAAACCTACGGGCAATAGCGAAAAGGTCAAACTGGGATTTATGAGTTGTAACGTGATGTCGCTTGCGTTATTTCCAATTCTTGTCACACACCATATGTGCGCCCCTAGAATATAACTTCTATTCCATACTCTGGGTTTACTTTCCTATACACCGAACCGAACCCACCACCAGAAATGTGGACCTATACATTAAAAAAATAGGAAAACCTGACCTATTATTACCATCTTACTTTTTTTGCTCACGTGTTCGGCTGGCCAACACTTGTACTACTAGTTGGAAGAGCGTAGTGAAGTTGGTACAGCACGTGGTGCCAGGTTTCTCTGTACTTCTGGTTGACTACTGCTGTTCAGCAACAGCACAGACGTACAGCCTCACTACTTGCTCTCTTCCCCTTGTATTCAGCAGCAGCAGAACCAGTACCACAGCGTGCTCTCATGCTTCGACTGCTGTTATTGTGAGATATTGTTCGTTCGTGGTAAGTGAACGAGACGAAGCGACATTACATGTTACCAGCACACAGCCACTGCTTGTCCTCCTCTCTCTCTATCTCTCTTTCTTTCTCTGTCTTTTTGCTGTACGTGCGGTCAAATATTCGATGATATTACCAACTGTGCCATTCCGTTTATTCGTCACCGATATTTGCTCTCCTTTCCAATCAACCACTTGAGAAATCTATACACATTTCTACTGCAGTATAAAAAGTAAAAAGACAAAATGTCCTTCAATGTCTTTAATCAAATTATTATCATTATTTCTTTTTTAATTTATTTTCCAACAAAGTTCTTTATCTCCTTTTTTTTAGACAATCTATTTAATCGTAAAAACAATTTATAATAAATATTATTATTATTATTACTGAAAAATTGAAACTTTGCAAGTCATATATGACTAGGAAACTTAGCTTCTTGAAAAAACAAATTTCTGTTCGATAATTTTTTTTTTAAACATATTTTTTTAGTATATTTAAAGTCAAGTTTTTTTGGCAAACTTTTACTTGGCTGACTTCACTGCTGCTCTTCAGGCTCTTTTACTTGTACACGAGATTTTTTTTTTTTTTTTTTTTTTTTTACATTTTTATTTTATTTTCGAAGAGTATAAAATCGGCTTAGACAGTTGATCGTTAATAACCACGAGCTTTGTGGAGAGTAGTTGGGTGGCCAAAACCTCTCGTCGTCTGGCTTGAACTATGCAAAAAGTAGAACGCCAAAAGTTTCGTGGAAAACCTATATACACATATATATACATACATATATCTATATGTAGTGAAGGAATTTATAAATTGTTGAGTTTTGTATAGTTGAATGCGGATTCGTCGACACTGTAGAACGCATCAGTGAACTAGTTGTTACTTCCTCAACGTACCTTTATGAATTTTTTATTTTTGTATTATATTATTATTGTTTATCCACTTTTAATTCATTGCAATATTTATTTTTAATCACTTTGTCTTTCTTTTTTTTTATTATGATTTATTCACACTAATAAATGCAATCATGTTAAAAATACATAAATATGTTGAAATAATTTTTATAAGCCATTCATTATTATTTACTCAAGATAAAATATTTCTGCCCACATATGCGCACGTAATTTTGTATCTAGCGGTATATCATACACGAATTTACTCTTAGTCATAAAAATATTTACGATCAACTTGGAAAATACTCTTGCAAGTGATGTAAGCCCGCATGCTAACGTTTTTACAGCCCTCACACATCGACTTTTTCTTTATTTTTTATTTTTTATTGTTTTTCATTTCTTACGTAACAATGATAAATAAACATCTCAGAAAGTACTTGCTAATCTCACTATAAAACATCTGCCGCTCGTTGTAACACTCAATCTTCAATATTTATCTGCTGCGGCGACAATAAACTTCTGTTTTTCGCATTACTTATTTGCAGGTTACTCTTCATTTTTATTTCAAACTTTTTTTTCCTTTTGCTCTTGAATATCAGAGCTTTGAGTTCACGACTTACCCAAAAAAAAAATCGTTTAATTATTTTAAGTGTGTCCTTAATGAAACGTTTATGAAAAGTGTCAGGTATCAAGTTTTTTATTTGCATCAAAAATTTCGTATTTTTGAAAATATGTAACCAAATATTACACAATTAATTTTTTTAAATCCACATTTTACAAAAAAAAAAAAAAAAAAAAAAAATAAACATGTAGAAAATTTAAAAAACTATAAGTGCAATTTTTTAAAGTATTTTTTTTTTAATTATTTAATGTTTTAAAAAAAATTCAAAAATTATTAGTCGACGGCTAACTTCAGTACCATAACAAAAGCACAGTAAAATAATTATTAAAAATAACTAAAAATTTAATAAAATTAACTTACAATGAAAAGTAAAAATTGACACAGAATCTGCAGAGCGTTAGCACACATTGAACGGCTATTTTTTTTTCTACAGAAATTAGAGAGCGGAAATCGATAAAAATAAAGATTTTTACGGAAGAATAAAAATAAAAAATAAATTTAATTATAAAAATAAAGTCAGTTATTGCAAGGTTTTAAATGGAATCCAGCAATTCCCAAGTAATTTCATTAAATTTGATAGTTTACAGTAAACTTAATCTAATGGAATTTGAACTAGACAATTCTTAGAAGTCATTCATGCGGGATTGTTTAAGATTTCACATCATCTTGTTAACATTAATTAGGAGTAATTACATCAGCAGTAAACAGCGGCATTTGACATGTCTGCGCACGCACGACTAAACAATTTATAAATTTTTCAACCGTGTATATATACTTTTTATATATTTCGCGACAAATAAATATAATAAAAATAATACTTTTTTGATGATTACAAAAATCAATAAAACGCATTCCGTTCCTATGAAAAGTATAAAATAAATATAAACTACATTCACTGAACCATATAAAATAAATTTAAATATTTTTTATGAAAACAATTTTGTTTACTGTGGTGATTAATAATAAACAAAGAAAAGTAAACAACAAAGATAAACAGTGGAGTAAATAAATTTGCTGTTATATAACGAAAAATCTTGTTAATACAAGGCGATATCTAATAAGGTAATATTATAGGTAACGAGCTGTATCACTTAGTAAATTTGTAAACTGTCAGACTGAATGTCGTCTTTGAGGTGTGCACAAGATTCGTGACGTTGCATAAATGATTTTCAGAAACTGATATGCAAATTCCGTGTTATCAAGCTCTTAAGGACTTTTTTTATCATTTTTTATTCAAAAGAGAATATTAGCACTCTAGCGGGTGAAACTGATTTACAAAGGACAGTAAACAATGCAAAGTTGTTTGAAGAAGCTCTTTGATAAAATAAATAGTATGGCATATCATAAATCAAAAATCACCGTCTTTTGCTTGATTCTGTGCTGTTAATTTATATATATATATCTAAGTTAGTTTACATATAAATGACCATAGACACTTTGTGAATTCTGGCATTTACTTAACCTGAAACTCTTGGAAAATCTAAAATGCAATCAAATCTCTTGCAAATGAATACATATTAAAAGTCTGGACTTGATCATAAATATTCAATAGTCATATAAATTCAGATCTTGCGCGATTTATTAAATAGTTACGAATAAATTTATTCAATCATATTTTTTATTCCAACTTTTTATTTACTTATCGAAAATTGGTTTTTAATTCATAAATTTAATAGCTAATTTTTTTTATGTAAAATTCGATTTTTAATAATTAATTATTTTATATTTTCATACTGTAAGAAATTTGAGGAGTGAACGTGGAGTGGATGATTTTTTATTTATTTAATTACCTCGGAGTAAATTTCACTCCAAAGAGAAGTTTCGGAAAATATTAATTATAAAAAAAATTACTAATACATAGTGAGCTTAGATCTTTGATATTTTGACATTTATATTGAGTACGAGCTCCCTTTCCATATATTCACGCGAAATTATTTTTAAAAATTATAACCAGCTGCCCGGGTCATGATATCTAGCCTCATGAACCCATGTAAGCCTGAATCCAGCCTTACTGAGACAAAAAAGCATTTCGAGCCTCAAATATTCAAAAAGTCTCAATGACCCTCAAATAATACTCAAGCATCCTCAATAAGCCTCGATGAGCCTCAAATGAACCTAGTCTCTACTATGAAATTTAAAATGTAATTTAAATTTGATTAGTGTTATTTGAGGCTCTTTGATCCCTATTTGAGGCTCGCTAAGACTCTGAGCATTATTTGAGGCTCATTGAGGCTTTTTGAATATCATTAGAGGCTCAAAATGCTTTTTTTTCTCAGTGAGGCTGGATTGAGGCTTACTTGGGTTCGATGAGGCTAGATTGAGGCTAGATATTGTGACCCGTGTGATAATAAAACTATCCCATAAAAACTATCTCACCGTAGCTATACAATAATTTAATATTTTCACTATGTATTATTTATATGAAATTATAATTTAACGAGTTACTAAAACATTTTATAAATTAAAAACATAATATTTCAAGTTTAATTATTAGTATTTGAATCAATTATTTATTGAAATAATTATGTTTCTACACTGAGAAAAAAAAGTACTATTTTCGAAACAAGAATTTCTTGGTTCAAGAAATCCGTTCAAAATATTTATTTTATTATTATTAATTATCAATTTCTTGAGAAAAGAGCATCAAATTTATTTTTGTTATTATATGAATTTGATATTATATTATGAGTAAACAAAAGAATAGCTTTACTTGAATTAAATAAAAATTATTTCCTTCAATTCTACGAATTCTTGAGACAAAATTATATATTCTTGAAAATTATCAAGAATATATGTTCTTGTATCAAGTAAATGTTCTTAACAAAAGTATTTTTTTTTCTCAGTGTAATGATCAGCTGTTTCTATTAAATCCAAATTTATTTAAATATTTAAACTTCGAATGACGGACTGAATTCGAATTGAAATAAAATCTGTATTTACTCCGGATTCTCTCCTGATTTGTTACAGTACAATGAGACTTTCTAATTAATTTAATTTGTAATCGATTAGCTGAAAAAAATAGCGGAAATGTGTGAAAAAAAAATTACATTTGTGAGAATAGTTTTTGTGTTCTTTGATCAGTGGATTTCAACGGGTTTTGATGAGTTAAAAAGGTGTAAGAGCCACTCGTTTTGATCTGTCGCCATGTAATGAAGAACACTAGTTAGTAATTAAATTTCTCTTTCAAATAGTTGATGAGAAAATCCTATTTTATTTGTACTGTTTCAATCTTTTTGTTCTCATTTTTATGTGTGCATGATATTACAAATTAAATTACACTTTATTACATTCTCTAAGTAAAAGTAAATCCCGTCCCATTCTATTATTTATCTTTTTCTGTTTTTTAAAAAAGTCTTCGCGAATGAATAAATGAAAAGTGCGACCCGAATTCCCTGTACTGATTACAGACGATTCAAGCGAATTTACCTTAAAGCTGATATCCAACATTATATAACTCAACTCATACTTCGCACTCTATAAATTACATGAAAAATTCATTTTCAACGAAATTATTTCATCTCAAATAATTGATAAATTGTAAAAGCATTTCATTTTGTGAGCTTCCATTTTTTTTATAACATCCTACCCACGAACTCAAGTTGGTTTTTTTTTAACTCATTTGTACGCATACTTAGCCCACTTTCAAACCTCTATAAACTACTTTATGACTTAGAGTGACGTCAGGCAAGATGTATACGCTCCTAATTGAAATAACAATTTTATTAATAAATGAAAAATTTACCCTCGCAAAAGTTTATAATGAGAATAATATAAACACTGATCTAGCATTAATTTAAAATTAAAATTAATTGAATTTTATACAAGACAGTAAGAAAAAAGCGAATCTGTACTACATTTTCCTCGAGACCTCATTTAAGTATTTATTTATTCTAATTAAATATATATTGTCTTGTTTAATTATATGTATATATATATATATATATATATATATATATATATATATATATATATATATATATATATTTTAAATTTATATTTATGAGAAAAAAAAACGTTTTCTTTACTACGATTTCGGTTGACTTTTTTATGGCATATGAAACCCGACATTTAAAAGTTGACTTGATAGTTGTATTTTAACCAATATATACTACGTTTGAGTAATATCACAATATCACTGGTGCTTGCAAATCCCTACGACAATTCATCAAAACCCCTTCTATTATTTTCTGACCTCATTCTACCTATTACTCATGGGCATCAGCTGAAGCTTCACAGTTTTCTCATAACTTTATTTTCGTATTCCACTACTATATCTTTTTATATATTTTTTATTACACATATATATATATATATATATATATATATATATATATATATATATATATATATATATATATATATATATATATATATATATATATATATATATATATATATATATATATACTATTCACAGCAGATATTTCAAAGATGAAATATATATGCATGGACACTCTGACCTCTTTATTGGGCCATCTGTACAGTTTCAATTGTGCACCAAAATTGCAGATTCATTAAATCAAAAAAATAATAAATCGATTATTCATTAATCGCAATCAATTTATTATGATATTGATAAGCTTTAAAAAATATATGTGAGAAATATATTATGACTGATGACAGAAGAATATATTTTTCTTCGGGACGTATCCAGTTAATAACGTAGGTATATATAGGCATCGGAGAATAGAAAATAATAATCCAATTTCAATGACTCATACATATATATTCTGGTGCAGTGATTGAATTTTTAGTCGTAAAAAAAAAAATTAACGTTAAAAATTGATAGTACTTAGATTGACGGTAAGGATTTGTTATCCTAGTCTTTAGACTCTCTTGCATGAATAATAAAATTGGTCATAGCTCATTCGGCAACATGGTTCTTTTGTATAAAATATCTCATACTTTCTGCATCAGCTATATTCTTAAACTTTTCATCTTACTCTGACTCTATTCCAACTTTTTTTTACACGACCAGTAATCATAATACTAAAATTAAATGTTGGACGAAAATATTAATCTTGCCTAGCATATTAATTCTTTATGCAGTTTATTTTTGTGTATTTATCATCTGTGAATCCCAGCTGTCATCTGAATTTTTATCATATTCAATTAATATTCCAGGTATTATTATTTTTTAACGTTAAAATTTCTAGAAACCCTCCAACACAAATCCACGCTCTGTGATATGACCTTTTTTATTTTAACAGTTCTCTTTTTTTCACTTCATTCATTTGCCGAGAGTGACCCAGCAGAAATGAAAGTTTGCAGAAAAAGTAAGATATTTTTTATTTCACCAGCACTAGCACCAGTACCACTAGCAGCAGCAGCTACTCTTGATATATTCGTTGATGACAAACTCAACTTTGTCATGTGATATATGTGGTTGAAAACGTTATTGGCCTTAAAACTGACAGGAAGTTATGTATATACGATTAACCGCAGCACACCAGTCGTGTGGTCATACATTTTAATATAAACAATTATTGACAATCAAATGTTTATTTTCAACTATCTATAATATTGTTGCGCAATATATATGTATAAAGTATAAACCACTTAATTGATGTTTGATAATTATTTACCCTTCATATATATATATATATATTTATATAATATTATGAATCCATAAATTAAAAATATCAGCGTAGTCTGAGTAAGGGAAATTTGATCCAATGCATTTTATCTTTCACAATATAGAGATCAACCGAGCTAATGATTTATATTTATATTTTTTAATCTCGTTGAGTTTATTTGTGTATATAGATATACATACAAATATTTTATTGTGTAAAACTATTGGATTTCATTTTATGTTGAGGATAAAAAAACCACAAGCTAAAATAATAGTTAAAATTTTTTCCAATATTGAGTCCATTAATCTGAAAAAAAAATTAATAAAAATGTTTTTTTTTTCTTTTTCATATATACACACATAGACTCTGACCCAATTTCTCTCTATTAAATTTAATGAAAATTTTTTGGACATTGTTAAAAAAATAATCACATGGTATTTTTATTACTGATGCTATTAATCTTTCTGGTATTGGAAACTATGAGAATATCGATTCTTATGATTGATGTCTGAATAAATTCTCTTAGTATGTTAATAACAGCAAACATACAAAGGTAATATTTATTCAGTTTGTGGTATTGACAAAAAGAAATAGATCCCTTGAGTATTATCGAAGTAAGTGGTTATCATCAGCAGACTCTCGAGTAGGTTAACGTTGAACTTGATCTTCAAGTATATTATCGATCTGAATGAAGAAGAAGAATAAGAAGAAGAAATAGTTTGATTGTAGATGTGGTACAGAGTGAACTGGATGAATGCCATCGTCGAACGATTCGCTTCTCTTGTGCTCTTTACACAGATGTCACTCTTGGGAGTGGTCCGAATGATTCTACTTCATTCTGGCTGAATCTCTCTCTTGGGATCAAACGTACACCCAGAGAGTACAGCCGAGTATAGAGTTGAGTACATGGTAGAGTTGAGAATACACTTGCAGTCACCAGAAATCGTTCATTCTGTTAAAAGGACCCACCTCTTGCTTAAAGCTAATTTAAAGCTAACGTCGTCGTTGCCGTTGTCGTAGATTGCCGTGGTTGCAGTAATAGTAGAGGCTGAGGCAGAGCCAGAGGTAGCGGCATTGGCAGAAGTAGAGGCAGAGGCAGAGGTAGAGGTAGAGGTAGAGGTAGAGGTAGAGATCGTAATCTATGTTGAAAGCACCTTTACCCAAGCCAGTGTGTAGAACTACCAGATAATTAATCAAGTGCATAATTTTGCATGCACTACTGACGACATACACATATACTATATAGTTTACACACCCCTAAGAACTCTCTTGAGTCTATATTGTTCATAGATTGACTGACATCGACAATATTTATCCTCATTGTCCCCGATGCTTGATAATTTATACAACAGAGTTTAACTTTTCATTCGCTAATTTTATTATTTTTCTTATTTTTAATATTCATTTGAAATTTACTTTTTTTATTTTTACAATAATTTGAATGAAATATCAAACAGTTGAAATATTTTTTTCTATAGATTAAAATACAGATTAAATACTGGTTATTAAAAGCTCAGTTACCAATAGATTGCACAGATTACAGATACAAACATGTGAGTACTAAAAAAAATTTCATTTTTTTTTTATTTACGCTAAATACTTTCTGATAGATTATTTTATATTTCAAAGAATTTTTATATATGACGAGCAATTATATTCTTTCGTGTAAAACTTTAAATGAAAAATTATTTTTATTTATTTCGGATTAAGTATCAGAGATTTTGTATTTTAAAAAATATATGTAACTTAAATATTATTAACTTTATGGTGGTGATAAAATGATAGTTTGCTAGAATAACAAAATAGGCGAACATAAGTATAATGTTGTTTTTAAATGTAATATATGTTAGTACGAAGAGACGCACAATGCGGAGGAGAAATTGAAGAGAATATATTAATAAAGATATGAAAATGAAAAAATATTGTGATTTAAAAAAATGTGCGGCGAATTCTCCATGGGTTCGTTAACACTCTATTTTTATAATTATTTTTTTTTACTTTTTGTAAGTACATGTGGTTGTATATCGTGCAAAAACACTACCTGCAAGTAAATTCTCCAAGCAAACAATGAGCTCATGCAATGTAATGTCACATACACTTACACTAATACAACTACGGAAAACGTGCATTGACTATTTTAGTTACATCTATACTATGGTCAATTTTAACTCAATACCAACAATGATTTACATCAAGGATCATTTAGTTTATTGTTTTTAGATTTTTTTTTTTATTTTTTATCGTACGTTTTATGTTCATATTTAAATAACTATAATAATAAAATAATAATAAGCATTAAAAAAAAAATTAGTGGAAGAGATTTAAGTTAATGACAACCCTGCCTTGATATTTTGCGAATATCAACTCAGAAAAAAAGGATTTCCTGGCGTAAAGAATCTTTACCCGCCCCAAGAAAATTTTCAATTGATCCAAGAAATTTTTTTATTATAAATTGAAAACAAAAATTTTCTTGGGGCAACAAAGAAGTTTTTTGAAGCAAAAAAAAATTACTCGGGGCGAGAAAAAAATTCTTGGGTCAAGAAATTTTTTCTAGTTCTAAAAAAACTTTTTCCACTTCGCATTTGAGGTATGTAAAAATTTTCGGAAAAAAAATTCACAGGGTGGGTTCGAACCGTCGACCTTCTGCTTACCGCATGGTTTTTTTTCTAACAAAATTAGCGAAGTTAATTTGATAAGGGAAAAAATCATAGAAGTGGTGTGTGTTTTCTAGTAATTATTTCGTGATAATTCAAAAATTTTGTTAATAAGAAAATTAATTACTATTTTATTTGAAAAAAAAAAAAAAAAAAAAAAAAAAAAAAAAAAAGTACGAGATATTTATTCTCAATTTAAATTCAAAATCAATTGATTTCAAATCATTGCTATTTTTTAGTATTTTGTGAAAAAAAGTAGGACTATTAGCTCCAACAAAAATTGAGAGCATTTTGTTTTTTATTTTGAATAGATGATGGATTATTGTATGAATAGACAAGTGTGCTTGTACATGTCCCGTCCAGTGTTCTGTAACTGATGGTTTTATTATTTTTTTTTTTTGTTGTTATTTTTTGTTTCATTTTTATTATGCCTGTCTATATAACTAAAGAGTAGATATCTCATACTCTGCTCATTGAATTCTCATTGTCCTCGATGGATACTGTCACGAGTTCATCCGCGGATACTGCACGACTTCCTGACAATAAATGATTCATGACGATATATATTTTTATCGATTGATTGAAATTGCCGGTATATTTTTAATAATTTACTCATAAGTGTAAAATAAATAAAAAAACAAAAAGTTAATAAAAAAAAAATGATCATCTACACTGTGCACTTTAAAAAAAAAAAATCAATCAATAAAATAAAAACATTCGGGTATTTTTTATTACTTAATCTTTCAGCAGTTTTAGTTTTTGGTTTGGTAGAGTTCATATTGAACCACCCCTTGGAAACTTTTTAACCGAGTTTAGTTAAGTCTAACATTTCTTATTGATACAAGTTTTGGTAAGCAGTTAACACTAAGCTTTTTCTCTTTACCAAGATAAGATACTTTCCAGTCTTTCCAACAACTAAATCTATCAGCTAGTTATCTACTGATTTAAACTTTTTTTTTTTTGCTTTCTCATTATTCTCGGATAATCTTTTCACAACAATTTAAAATCTTTACGCGCCAGATTAAATTTTATTAACTTTGCTTTTAATTTTTTATTTTTCGTATTGGCGCCAATATGTTTTTATCTAGCGCCAATTTTCTATTAATCCATTGCAAAAGATAAAGTATCTATTATCACTTGTATCAATCTTAATGAACGTACGTACGTGGTTTGGGTTGAAAAAAAAAAAAAAAAAAATTAAATCCGAGGTATGTTCGTTTTGGAATTAAGCCATGACCTACTTGAATCTATTCAATCACATAAATGTATTTACTTTTTATAGTTGATGTGAAAGATAAAATAAATTTCTATACATATATATATATATATATATATATATATATATATATATATAAATTAATTAAAATCAAACGAAAATCCAGAGATTATACTTGTGCTGTATTTCAGTTACACGGAATATATTTTACTATACTTTTAAACTTGACTATTTAATCAAGATTTAAATGTTTTATCAAACTCTACAACGTGTACAAGTTTCGTTTCTTATCCCCTATCTCTTTTTATTTTAATTAAAAAATGTTTAATTTTAAAATCCATTAGTTTTTATAAACTGATAGAAAAAAAACAACCTTTAAATATATAATGTGTCTATTTAAATTTTTTTTGTGCAGCTGAAGATTGTAAAAAATTATATGAAATAAAAAGTAACTATGAAATATTTCTGTATGACTTAACTTTCTTACGACAGTGAAAATTATTAAAAAATTTAATATTAACGTTACATAAAAAAAAAACGAAGTTATGTCTGATAAGTTTTACACTTTTTGAAATATTGCATCTCATTAAGTGAAATTTGCATACAAGTTACATAAAATGATAATAAATTAGTCAATAAATTATTTAAAGTTTTTTGGCAGCTATTAATATGTCAATTTAAGTAACGAATTTAATAAAGTTATTGGATCCAATGAAAATAAATAGACTGAAAACTATAAAGATTGCTTGTAATAAATAAGCTAGTGCACAATTTAAAAATGAAAGAATCTCGGTGTACACTCTAGTGACTTGTTTTTCACGCGAAGCTTGACTAATTGTTGGGTCAACATAAATAATTAACCCTCTTTTATTTTTCTTTGTACTCCATTGCCGGCAATTATTTTTTAAGCTCTCTTTCAATGTACATAATTCATTAAAGTGTTAACTTTTATAAAGTTTACCAAGGAAATCCCTAAAATAAAATAAACTCTTACGGCACACAAAGAAAACGAATTAATAAAATAATGTTATTTATAGATACACTGATACAAAATGTGTCGTTAAATTGGTAACATAGATTGCTGCATTAAGTATCTTCAATTTTGAATAAAAGTATTGTTAATTTAACCATACTATTCCCCATACTTGGTACCTGGATTAAAAAAATAATTTTATTTTCGCGTAATTTTCAAAATTAAAAATAAAACAAGTGCAGCGAGGCAAAAGTAAGTCAACTTTAAGTTATTTTTTTAATAAATGAAAAACACATTTTAAGATACGATACGTTCTCTTAGATTTGACTTAAATTTTTAGGTTAAGAAAGTCATATTGAAGTTAAAAAAAATAAGTGTAGCCAAAATCTAGTTAACTAAGTTAAATGCAAGTCAAAAAATTATAGCAGTCAAAAGCAAGTTAAAAAAGCCAAAATCAACTTATTTTTTTTGACTTGGTGACTGCTATTTAAGGACCAGTTTTTCAAACCGGGTTTAAAATAAAATTGCTAGTATATCTAATAAACATTAATAATATAAAAATATATCAGCAATAATAATTTAAACCTGGATTAAAAAGAAACCCGGTTTGAAAAACTGGCCTTTAACGATCATTATAGATTGCTATCATAGCAATCCAAATTGTTAATATAACAATCCGAATGGTTAATATAGCAATCCGGAATGTAAATATATTAATATGTATTGTCGTATCAACCATCTGTATAGATAGTTGATTTTAACAAAACATTGTATGCTATTTGTATATTATTTCTATATCAACAATCTATGCTGCAAAAAATTTTGGTGTGAAAATGGGTTTAGTGTAAAATAACGGTGTAAAAAATCCTCGGTTCAAATTTAACGCGGTATTTGGTGTATTTTTCATACCGAGTTCAAAAAGTTTTTACAGTGTACGATTTTCAAAACTTTAGATAGTTATTACAACCTAACGGTATTGCTCTTACAGCAATATTTTTTTATTTTCAGAGTATGTATATAAGTAATTTTAGACAATAAAGGTATAATTAACCGTCGAAAAACATAATGTCCATTTGACCTGTACAAATAAGCTCCAATAATCTAGATTGTGGGATATGATGTTAACCGAGTTAAGAACAAAGTTACCCTTACCAGGATAAAATCCCGTTGGTGGCAGTCTGTTAGTCTCACTCTTACACGTTACCTCCTCTAAGCGGCTGAGAAAGATTGAGGACCAAATTCGTTAATTATACGCTCGGCTATTAATCTTTCTAGACTTTGGATTTATTGTTGTCCCCGGGGTGAAATGGAAACTGTGGACGTTTTCAACCTACACTTTACAGTACCACCATCGTCACCAACATACTCTTCATCCTCATCCTCAACTTTGTCCTTGTCCTCGTCCTCGTCCTTGTCTTCGTCTTCGTCTCGGTTTTGGTCTCGGTTGTCGTCGTAGTCGTAGTTGACGCCATTGCAAGAAGATACTTTTTCACGTGCTATTACATCTTCCAAGCCGTCCACTGGTAATTGAATCCATTCCGCTTTCTTAACTTCTTTTTCTCATTCTTTTTTACACAAACTACAATATCCATTGATCACGAAAGTCGTTTAAAAAGTCACTAAGCTACCATAACATTGGCTTTCTTTCCGTATTCTGTATCTCTCCCTCCCCCTCCCCCGTCCCAAATTACTTGCTGCTTCTCATCTGATTCATTTGTTTCTTTCAAGATTTTATGGTTAAGCATAATAAAAATTTTTAAAAACAAAAGACGAAACAAAAAAACAGTACAAAATACTACTTGTGCAATTTATGTTTTTCTTCGTTATTTTTTAATTATGTTCTTCCAATAAAGTTCTTGAAAAGAAAAATATGTGGGTGTGTTTTTTCTTTTTTTTCATCTCTTCCCCTTATATTATTTTTTTTCAGTTGAAAAATATTTTTAATGAGAAACCAGTGGAAAACATTGTCAGGGACACTTGGTTGTATGTCGCGGTCGTTGTGCTGCTGCTGATGATGAGAGAAGTAACAGAGAGAAGGGGAGAATAATGTAACCTTTTCTGCGGCTAATTGTCACGGGCAGTAAGCCTCTGTGTATGTCTAACGCGGTCTGCTTACAAAATAATATCACTTTATACACATACAAACATACGTATGTATACTCCTTTCTGTACTCTCAGTGACTCAATGATCTACCCACTCTCTTGGCTTATAGAACACTAACGTCAAGTTATTATGCAAGGGACAACTACTGACAAGGCTTCGGGCAATGCAAGAAACATCAACTTTGTGCATGTATAAATAATACGCAGCTGTTCATTTATAATCAAGATTTTTTTTTTAACTATATCTACATATTCTTTATGCATACGAATAATAAGCATTAAACAAATGGTGGAAAAATTTCATGGGATTAATTATTGTCCTGTTGAAGCTCTTGTGCGTCAGGTAAAAATGCTTCATTTTTAATTTTCGGAATGTATAAGTTTACATGCCAATTAATTTTTTTTTTTTGTTTAATATATAGATACGTCACGGCGAGTTGAATAGGTCGTTACTGCCTTAGAAGACCATTAAACTTTCATTTTATTTTAAAATTAAAAAAGTAAACCTGATGTTAAATATAATTTGTTAAATTGAAGATAAAATTTTTTTTTTTTTCGAATCGTCTGATTACTAAAAGTAGATTAAGAAATTTATAACTTTTTGGATGGATGGAAAAATTTAATATAAGTTTATAAGTGATCTCATGATAAGACTGCTTTGAATTTAAAAATTATTTATTTATTTTTTTTTTTTTTTTGAAATAAATCACTACCTCACATTAATTTTGTTAAAAACACATTTCTAAATTTTTTTAAAAATTTTTTAAGAATTTATTGACTGTAAACTTAAGTTAAATATCGAAGGTAATTTTGATTTTCAAATTTTTTGGATGAAACAAATTTCGACATAAATTTTCAAAAAATTTCCATAAAAACTGGGATTCTCATGGATTGAAAAACTTCATTTTAATTCCTCCAAATTTCACAAAATTGAGAGATGATTAAATAATTTCATAAGTGTTCCATTATGGACAGACTAAAAATAAAATAAATTTAATAAAAGCGAATATTAATTAAAATAGTTTGTTGCTGCATAATTAATTTAGGTAACGAGCAATTAATAACAATTACAATCGAATTAGTTTGTTGGCACGTTAAAATTTAAGTGAAAACATAAATTTATGTATATTTATGTAGATTACAATAAAATGATTCAACGTGGCTACAATTAATATTTTTCTTATCTTTAAAATTATGGAAACGAGTGAAATAAAAGGAAATTGATATACCAATTAATGCCTCATCGATTCAATATAATCTTGTGTGTATTGTATTGTATAAGCGTGTACAGTGTACACTGTACTAGTTGTCTGTTCGTTCTATTTTGCATAGAAGGGCGATTGATTCACGAGAGATTAGCTTATCCTCCTCACCGGCAGGATGAAACGCAGTAGCTGGCACTGATTTCGCGGAATTGGATATCTACGGTATAACTTGGTAAACTTGATTTGTATCAAATTGATTTTATATTATACAGAAGGTAAGCCAAAACTAACTCAATATCTTGAAAACAAGCCATTGAACACGCTTGTCTAATTTTAATCTCGATTTAATTTATTTTTAAGATTTTATGCTGTGAAAAATTTGCGAAGTGAACGCGGAGTGGATGACTTTTTATGTATTTAATTCCCTCGGAGCGAATTTCACTCCGAAGGACAGTTTCGGAAAATATTAATTATAAAAAAAATTACTAATATATAATGAGCTTAGGTCTTTGATATTTTGACATTTATATTGAGTATGGAAATAATTACGAGCCCTTTCTATATATTGGCACGAAATGATTTTTAAAAATTATAACCAGCTGATAAAAACTTTAGCAAATAAAATTCCACTGAGTCACAAACTGTCGTATGACTTACATCAACCATACCACGAGATAACATTTCATATTGTATCGAAATATAAAATATTCCCATAAAATCTATATCACTATAGCTATTCAATAATTTAATATTTTCACTATGTATCATATATGTGAAATAATAATTTAATGAGTTACTAAAACATTTTATAAATTAAAAACATAATATTTTAAGTTTAATTATTAATATCTGAATCAATTATTTATTGAAATAAATATTTTTCTAATTATCAGCTGTTTCTATTGAATATAAATTTATTTAAGTATCAAAACTCCGGATCGGAGTGAATGTGGATTGAAATAAAATCCGCGTCACTTCGAAATTACTCCGCCCATAAATAAATCCCTATTTACCCCGCATACGGAGTGATCTTTTTTTAAACTTCGGAACTCCGAGTGATGGAGTAAATTCAAATTTAGATATAATCCGTAATTACTCCTGATTTTTCACACTGTCTAGACCCGCGAAATTAGAATAAGAAAAAAAATAAGATTTAAATGACATTGGCTAGTAAACTTTTAACTTGAATCCTTTAAAACTTTTCAATAAAACTTTTACTTGATCAACATATGAAAACAATTATCACCGTAAATTTTTTAATAAAAGATAACTTTTAGTTTTTAATTGACAAATTTTTTTTCACCCCCAAAATAATAAATTTTAATTCCTATTATTTTATAATTGGCAAAGTTTTTAATTGTCAAAAACTCATTAAAATATCAACCCGATAAGTCAAATAGTTTTTAAATTATTTAAAAAAAAAAATTTTTTTTATTTCCTTTACTAGTTGCCATTTTGAAATATTATTAAATAATTTTTTATACTAAGATTACCTCAAAGTAAGTAAGTAGGAATGCATCTGTCAAAATAAATTTTTTATAAACTTCATTTTAATCTTAATTATCATTTTCATCTTCATTTTCAAGTCTTCCAACTTATCATAATAAATTTCAAAGATGAAAAATATTAAGGAATGAAAAATAAATTTAATCCATAAATATATTCTCTCTTATTCAAAGTGATTCAAATGAATATCAACATTTTCTTGACGTCTCGAAGAGTGAAGATCTTTTTTTTTTTTTTTTTTTTTTTATTATTATCAAAACGAATTACATTAAGGGCCAGCTGTAAAAAAGTGACACGATGTTAAAAGCATGTCGAGATTTTAATAAATTAAAATGAAATCAACGTCTTATGATGGTTATTTAATAATCTTCAAATATTTAATAATCTACATAAATGACAACTGATAGAGTTTAAGTAACACTAAAAGTTAATGAAATAAAATTTAAAAGTCTTCACTTTGTATATAAAGTATATTGAATTTTCGTCAAAAGAATTAGGACAACGAGGAGTCTTTTTCAGAAACTCTAAAACTAAATAAAGAAAATTTAAGAAAAAGTAAAATAAAATAGATACCCAAGATAAGAAGATGAGAAAAAGAAATAAGAGGTGAATTGTTGGAATTCGACAATAGGGGCTTGAAAAAAGTAGTGAATGGTGCATCGCCAGCACGTACCGAAACTACTAGCAGTCCGAACCTTATTAACGTAATACGTGACGGGGCATGGTAAACGACGCTTGTGGTTGCACATCAGCTACCAACTATTGTTTTTTATTTTCTTCTATTTTTTTAAGCTCTTTTACTTTTTATTTTCCAAGAGCTCGAATATATACAAACATACTCAGTCAACAGACGCCTTATAGAGTGCCGGAAAACCCGCTTGCCAAAAAGCAAATCTTTCATTGTGCTTTTAGTTTTAACGATTTTAGTTTGGGAAAATATTATTTTTAAAAATACGTGGCAAGAAATAACTTTATTGTAAGTGAGGAACACAGATGATGGAAGATTATGTCATGAAAAAGAGATTATTTTATTATTCTTATCCTGGTTGTTTGATACTGGCATTATAAATCAACTGGTCTGATCTCGGTTAAAGTTGCTCTTAAGTATCTGGTCGCGTGTGGGTTATCTCCACAAGCTACGACTACCGAAATCGTGGCTTCTTCTATTATTACTATTATCCGAAATTCTGTACCGTACACTTGACTTTTGTTTCATTTAATATGTGCAAGTGTTACTTGATACGGAAATTCACTAAAGGCCCATTTGAGATTTCGGTCATTTAAGGTTTTACTTTTTTTTTTATCCTTAATAAAATTATTTTAGGTTTTAATGTTATCATTTATGAAAGAACGCATCCGAAAATGTAGAAAATTTTCTTTACGCTTTTATCCCTCAATGAAATTTTTCAAATTTTTTTAGAACTAAAAGAAAATTCATTTTTTTTTAGGATTCTCAATTATTGCACTGTAAAAAAAGCGGTGTTAAAATGAAATAACATCGATACAAGTGGTGTAATTTGATGGTGTTAAATTGGTGTAAAAAAATTCCACGTATGGAAATTAGAAAAAAAAAACCGAAAAACATTTTAACACCGGGAAAATAAAATATTAAAAATAAAAAAATTCTGATAGATTATTTATGTTTAACGATTGAAAAAGTATTTTAGATTACAGCATGAGGTAGCATTCAAATAGTCCCTGGCTACCGAGAAATTGAATAGGTAGAAAAACTGAAAGGCACTAATTAAAACCAGAAAAACGTTTTACCACATGAAATTCATCTAAAAACATTTATATCTTTATCGGAAATTTTCGGATGAACATAAATTTCTATCTTCCAAAAGTGTGTAAAATATTTTTACAAGTCCGAAAGTTTTAAATGGTTATTGCTCATAATATCTATAGTCAATAAAATTAAATGACTTGAAAAAGTTTCCGAACAAAATACTCCCGAATGTTTCCGAAGTATTTAAAATTCTAAATCAATTAATTACAAGTTGCTCTCTTAAACATACATTAAATTTGAAGACAACCCAGACTGGCTTGAGTTAATTTAAAGATAATAGAATTATAAAATATTATCTAAAGTTACTTGGACAATAATTATTCTAGTTACAAATATTTAAATAATGCCCGAGTGTATAATTAAAAGAAACTTTAACAGGAAAAATCATTTTTAAATAATTACTTAGCGTAAGCATAATTAATTAAATATAAAAGTTATTAAAGTCCATAGAAGGTGGGCTTGTGAAGGCATTTTGATGATTGGCGGTCAAGTTTAATTTGCGGTTTTAAAACTTCTGTATAAAGTACCAGCCAGGGGAAAAGAGAGAAATGTATAGTATTTTTTTTTTTTTTTTTTTTTTTGTTATACGAGTTCGAAAGGTAAACTGATAAAACTAACGATTGACTAGAGACTAATTAGGCGCGCTGTTCACACAAAAGTCCCTTGAGTGTCTCAAGTCACTCAGCAGCTCGAACCGCCTCTACTTTGCCTCTCCATGTATATAAACTTGACTTTACCTACTCTATAATACTACACTGTATGTCTATTACTTGAACTTTTTCAAAATTTTATTGCCTAATTTTAAAGAGAACAACTTTTATTTACTTATGACTTTGCTATTTTTCTAGTGCCTGTTTTCAATTGCATTTTATTTCCCACTTTTTTAATTATTACATTTCTAATATAAAATAAGTCTTTATTAAAAAAAAAAAAATTACCAATTAAAAATGTTATTAAATTAAATTTTTAAGGCTTCTGAAAAATGATTTAAAATTCAAAATTGAAAATTTTTTTTTGTTCCGAGAGATACTATATACCTGAAAAATGGAAAAAAATAAATTTTCTACTTAAGACAATTCAAAAATAATATTCGAGTTCATTATCTATTGAAAATTTTTTTGTTAAAAATGTTTGATGGCCCAGTTAGTCCCGGAATACTAATTTTACTTTGTCACATAATTTTAAAGAAAAATTTGAACTGGCCCATCTTACCCTCTTTTTCATGTTTCATAGTTGAATTTATATAATTATATATTATTTATTTATTGTTCAAAAATAATAATAAGATGAACGTGCCTCAAGTTAAAATTTATACAAGTGTAAGAAAATCTGAAGATTGATAAAAGCAATAAAATATTTGTTACACGAAGCGGAGTCGCGACAAAACGTTGACAAGACAACCGGAAAGCCGGAGGTTGTAAGGTTTTTCTACATTTATATGTACACACATCCATACATAGATATATGTATAAAAATATATATATATATATACACGATGTGAAATAATTTTTCTACCCTCTTTTTGCCTCAATACCGAGAAGAGTCCGTGATATTTCAAGCACATATGACATTGACCACGATCATATGCTTTTGGCAAACTGAACGGCCATCTCGGGACTCGAGCATTTCGGAAATTGAAGCGACATTCATCCAACGAGCTACGAGTGTACATGAGCAAATATCGGCGAGTGAGAATAAATGTATATACTAACACACAAAAATATAAAAAAAATATCGGCCATCTATCTCGTATTATTGAGTAGTGAAAAGAACGTAAATGCTACCAACCCGAGCGCTACCATTTTTATGACAAAAAATTCCTTAAATTTTCCATCTGTCATCTGTACTCAAATATTTGTAATATCCTTGTAAATTTACAACATACAACCATATTTTCGGACGGATAATCTTTTAAAATCGCGTTCTTATTTTATAATTTATTTAAAAAGTGTCATGATGAATTTCTGAATATTCATATGTCAAGTAAAATTGGAAATGGTATAAAAAAAAACTTTATATTGGTGTATACATATATATATAAAATCGCTACAAATAACACGTAACAAAGACCAGACACCAATCAATACTGTTTCACCTATCGTCGACCATTACTACTATCGTCAAGAGAAAACAAAAACGAGATAGATAAAAATAAAATATATATTGTTAGACAAGTAAAAGTTTTGTCTGGAGGAAATTTTTCGACTTTTTCATCGGCTTGCTGCACTACCTTGTCTTATATATAAATATATATAGTTATCATGACTAGACACAGTCTTGTTCACTTTACTTATTTAAAGAACGACGTGTCTAACTTAGATTTTAACTTCAGATACAATTGACACGTATTACTTGTATATATATTTTATTTGTTGACCTTCTTGACTTGTGCACCTTTTATTTATTTATTTATTTATTTAAAATCTCGATTTAGTAATATTAGTTATAGTGAAAGTATGCATGGTAAAGTGGAGGATATCACGACGCACATTGTGATAATGAGTGTGTGCTTCACATGAGTGGAACAAGTTGACGAAGCATACAGTGAAAAGCTTACACATAGAAAATATATATGAAGTGAAAATGCACGTGAAGGGATAGTAGCTGCTGCTGCTGCTGCTGCTGCTACTGCTATCATCGATGAGTTGTACAGTATATCGGTGACCGGCCTTTGTTCATTTTATAACGTCACTCTTGCATGCACGCTCTCCTACCATCGATCGTGCGTGAAGCTCACGGAAAAGGGGAATATGTTAACGTACTATTATATATTTTTGTTTAACACTATTATTATCATAATTAATAATATTTATTTTTTATAACTCGAAATCTCAGTACGTTAAAGTAGTTGTTAAAAATTATTTTATATTTTTTTAACGTCCAGCTATAAAAGGAAGAATTCAAAAATTTGTAAAAAATAACTTTTTCGAGCTCTCTGAGCTAAAAAACAGCGGGAAGTCTTCAAGTTGGCCCACAGAGTCACCCATGTTTCAGATTTTTTCAAATCAACTAAACTTTAATCCCGTCGACTTCGTCACGATATTTGTCTATTATACTTATCAAAATCTCGATAGTCAAAAATAAAATCGTATCAACTTTTCTTCATAAACTTTATAATAAACGGGATAAAGTAGCGATTTGATTTTTATTTTAAAAAAATAAAAAAAAAAATTGACTAAATAGAATACATCGATCCAAATATTCACATCCCTGTAATACATGTATGTGTGTGTGTTGTATGTGGTAACATTTTAAAAACATAGTTGCGTGTAGGTATGTATAAAATGCGGACAAGATACGTCGACGCTTTGTTTTTCATTCTAGTTGACTGGTGGTGCTGTTTTACTTTACTGGTACCGGAGATGGACGTGTGCACATTTACGTAACTGATCCACGTTTTCCTCGCGTTTTTATGTACTCCAACAACTACTCGTGCAACATCATGAGTGTATACATTGGAATAGTTTAAAATATATATATATATATATATATATTCGTGGACATGAATGCTTATCAGTGAAAGCATATATGGAAATAGTGTTATTTAAAAAACAAAAATAAAATAAAAGTAGCGATAAATAAAAAATACATTGTGGAAAAATTGCGGAGTGAACCCGGATTAAATCCGGAGTAAATACGGAGTGGATGACTGTTTATTTACTTGATCCCTTCGGAGTAAATTTACTGCGAAGGGAGTATTCTGATATTGAAAGTCTGGATGTGAGTAAATGCCGATTTAAATAAAATCCAAATTACTCTGCTAAAAAAACAATCTCCATATTTACTCCGAATGCGGATTTTTTCTAAAATTCCGAAACTCCGTGACGGTGAATTCAAATTTAAATAAAATCCGTAATAGCTACGAATTCACTCCCATTTTTTTCAATGTAAAAAAAAAATAAGATAAAATTTTTATAATAATAGAGAAATGTATGTAGTTATTGTTGACTTACAACGTCGATTATTTGCATTAGTGTGAGGCCGAAGCTCAACGGTAGAGGCTCAGACTCGTTAAACACCGGTCGCTCCAATACGTTGTAGTTATCCAGCAAGTCGTTTAACAGCCGCTTCTCATGAACACCACCACTTACCAGCCCTAGCCAATCATTATTACAATTTTGTCATATACACCCTCTTTTTTTTTTTTTTTTATTTATTTAAATCATCATTTTAATATTTCACAACTTATGTTTTCTCCATCTATCCTCATTTAGTCCATCAATTTAATTACACATCACTTTCAAACCCAGCATTCAATTCATTTGCATCCCATCTCATCCAATTTATTTTAAATATCTCATCGCTTTAAATCCATATGAAATTCATTTATTTTATTTATTCTATTTTCAGATTTCACTAATAAATATATACATAAATATATAATACTTTTTGTTACGTATAAAGTATATGATTAATTGATTACGAAAAAGTAATTGATAATTAATTTTGCGGTTAAATATTAAAAAATATTTTCATATAAAATTTGACATTTCAGTGAAATAAAATAAACATGGGTTTAAAATATTTTTTAACGAGTAAATTTTATGTGGAAATAAAATGTACGAAAAACAAGTGGATAAATATTTTTAAATTTTATTTTAAAGATGATGAGAACGGATATAAAACCAGAAAATAAATGGACTTTGAAAAGCATAACAAATGTCATAACTTTTTTTATTCATTTAATTTTTTAATTTAATATCGAGTTTTATTTTTAAATAAAATAATTAAAGTCAATAAAGTGGCGAAATAAAATCAATATTATTTTAAATTATAAATGATTTATTGACGTCTCTGTTTCGTTTAGCATCGGCATACTCACAGGCTTTTGTAAAATTTACACATACGTTTGTACCAATTGCTGGGTTGTATAATACGCGTGCGCGAAATACGCGCAATTTATTAATATCAAGTTACATTTAATTAATAAGTAATTAATACTTGTTTCATTTAATATAAATAGAGTCTAAAAATTACTTAAAATCAATTATATATAAAATACCAATAATTATCTCATTGCAACATTCGCAATAATTTATATCACGATAAAATTAATCGTAAAAAAGAAATTTATTAAAGGGGAGTTTCATAAAGTTGCAACTAAATAATGCAAAAGATAAAATATTTTATGTTCGTTGGGTAAAATAAAAAATTTGAAAAAGCTATAAATTGATAAAAGTTAAATTTTGTACTTTAATTTTATGTACCTTCAATATATTTTATTTTCTTTACATAAAAGTAAACACATCACGCGTGACCCAAACTCTATTGACCATAAATATTTTAAAATGACCACGAGCAACTGGAGTATAACTGCTGGCCTCACTTCTTAAGTTAAGGGAGAAAAAGTCGCTCCCGTTGGTTGTGAATAAAAGGTGAAAGGGTGAGATTGCTCGAGAGAGAAACATGCTAGAATAAAGATTCACTTCACCCCAAGGGACGGCACGAGGTAACGGTACTTCTCTCGGTGAAGGATGGCCAATTTCAGTGACCATTATTCCAGTAAATCCACATTTACATTTTTTTTATTATTTTTTTTATACCGTCAAGAAATGAATTTTTTCGTTTACTTTTCTGAATATTCATATCATGAATCGTTTATTTGAGAAACCCCATAAGTCAAGAAAACAAAATTTTTCAGGAAACATAAAAAAATTTTTCTGGAAAAACTTGCCATTGAAGTAATAAATAAATAATTGAAGAGAAAATGTTAGCGTCTCTGAAAAATATTCAAACAAGAAAAATTCAATTTTTTAATTGAAACTACTAAAAAAATTATTTAAAGTTGATTGACTTATGGGGTTTCTCAACCAAACGGAAGAAAAAGTTATAAAATCATTGTTTTTTTAATTTTTTCCACTCAAATAATTTATTAGACTAATAAAATGAAGTATATAATATGTATATAAACTCTGAAACTCAGAAATTACAAAAAATAATAATTAATTTAAGTATTTTAATTAGTCATATTATTTTTTTTTCCAAAAAAAGCGCGAATTTTAAACAAAAAAGAAAAAATTATTTCCATAAAACTAAAATTGCATATGTTTATTTGAAAAACCCCATAAGTTATTGATTTATGGGGTTTCTCAATAAAATAAAATTTCTGCCGCCCCGTTAATTGTTTTTTAAACACTGAATTGATGGATATTTTTATTAATTTCTATGGGGGGACATCCAAAGAACCCAATTTAGAAAAAACATGACTTATGGGGTTTCTCAAATAGACTATTCACATATTCCTTTCTTTAAATATATCCTAATATTTTTATTTTTATCCTTTAAATACTGAAAACCTTTTTGGTAAATAAATCCATCTCAGTTCAACCCTTATCAGTTAAACTCAACTCAACTAAAAAATTCTTTATACATCAAAACATTCAAATATTTTTTAGTTGTTTTTATTTACATAAAATTTAGCAACAACTTTTAAACTTTGTTCTATTGAAAACCAAAATTTTAGTTGTGTCAAAAGCATGAAATCATGAATACGCCGAATAACAAACGACTGAGGGATTTTAAATACCTATGTATGTACACTCAAGCGATTCAACATCCGTAAATGAAAGTATTTCATATATATATATATATATATATATATATATATATATATAATGTTTTTCAGCTGACTTTGAATTGAGTAGACTACGTAAAAAATATAAAAAAAAAAATAAAAACGAACTTTAAAATTTTTTCCGCTGATAAACGAGTGAATTGCGCGCAAGTCTCATGTGTATCACTAGTGAAAAAACTCTAAAGACTTTTTAGTCTACATGCTTGAATAAGAAGCCCAACGACGTATAGTAGCGTCTTTTGCACTCATTACTCTCTTTGTATATCTATACATATATCCTCACTTGGAAGACGCCGGTGAAGGATCGATGGAAATAAAGTACGCGAGTAATATCTAAAGCTCGTGAACTTGAGACGACGGGAATAAAAAAAGAAAAAAAAATCATAATTGATGATTGTGAACGAGAGGATAAAAAGTTAAATTATAAATAGGGTTCGGATATATTAGTTTTTTTTTTTTTGCTAACTTCGATAATACATAAATAAAATTTAGCTGTGATAGTTTTTGGCAGCTAACAACTTGACTGAAAGCTTTAAATTTAGGGTGAATATAAATTTATCTAGGAAATTTATATTTACATACCCTAACTTTTCGTTCACTTACGCCAGATGTATGGATATGTTTCGTATTTAAATGTAATCATATTTATTGTCACGGCTTATTTGAAATCATTATTTACTATTTAGGATTGATTTTTTTTTCGATTCGAATATAAATGTCAGGCTGCCAATGCGGTCGTAAATAATCCTGATAAATTTTTTTTTCTACACAGAAAAAATGATAAACATGCATAATGATTTTTACTGATAAATTTTTCAGACTTTTATTCAACCCGGGTCAAAAAAATAATTTTATTTTGGCGTAATTTCAAAAACTGAATGTAAAGCAAGACTAGTAAGACAAAAGCAAGTCATTAAGTTTCAGTTCTTTTTTTAATAAATGAAAAACACATTTTAAGATTTGAAAACATATTCGGCTTTTACTTACTTAGTTCCGATTTACGCCAACTAGATCAAATTAAAGTCATGTTGTCTTAGATGTGATGTAGTTGGTTTTAATTCAAGTCAAACTTGACTTGAATTCGACTCAGTTGACTTAAATTTTTAAGTTAAAAACGTTGGTGTAGCCAGAAGCAAGTTAATTAAGTCAAATGCAAGTCAAAAAAGTTAAAATCAAGTTATTTTTTTGACATAATAAGATAAATTGTATTAAAATTGATTAAAATTTGTATTAGTTTAATTTTTTAAATTTCTTTTATTTATAAATAGCCGAAAAAAATTTTTATTTATTTCAGTTGAAAGTTCAATATTATAAAATAACTCATGTGATACTCTATCAAAATGAACATCTTATTAATTCAGAATATTGAATTTTGAAACTTAATATCTTCTGCTTGAAAGCGCAGAAATCTTCTAAAAGTATCTCGAAAAATTCTTCTATAACTCTGCATTTAATTTACAAGTTATCTACAGTTTAAAAATTTTTATTTCCGTACATCCATATGATGGTAAAATTAAAAATATACTTTTTTGACAGATATTCCTTAATAAATCATCCAAAGAGGAAGTTTTAATTACATTTCAGTTAATTAAATTGAATCTTGAGTGATATTTTTTTTTTTTTTTTTTTTTTTTTTTTTTTTTTTTTTTCAATTTAATCGTCATCGATATTTTACAATACCATTGAATATATAATTCATTTCATCGAACTTGCGACTCGCCTTGGTCTCTGTTATAACAGATTAAATATTAAAAATAATTTTTAACGTTTGTCACACGAAAAAACTTCCTATTGGTTTTCGAATCCAATTTAACCTCAGTGAAAAAAAAAAAAATCAGCACATATTGATTCAGTAAAAATGTAAATTTCAATACCAAATTTATAAACACGATTCCGAGATTTATTAACTAAATATATACGTATATATTTTTCAATAATGTTTTAAACTGAAATTTTATTAAAAACTATAGCTCTAATAGTTTAATTTCATAGACCAAACAAAACTATAAATTATTTTAATACGGCATCATAAATACGATCCATTAAATTCTATCGATTTTCTATACGTTAAAAAAACCTAAACAAGCATAACAATTGTTACACACGATATATTGAAATAAAAACAACAAAAGTACATATATGATATGAATGAATGTTGTCTCTTAGGAATAGACCTTTTCATTATTTTTCCTTGCTCATTTTTGCGTAGGGGGATTGTTTTCGCAGGCATTGACTCTCTTACGCTTTTCCCCTTTTCAAGTCTAGGGCATTTCTGGGGATCATAATAATAACAACAATAATGATGGCAAAAAAAACTATACTTATAAGGGAAATAAATTTTCTATAGAGGACAAAATTTATCGAAAAAATGTCTAAGTCGTATTTTTCATGTATATGTCACATACACATGGACTCACTCGATTTCATGCAAATCTTCACGTCTTGTCCGTTTTATACACTCACTTCACTTTACATTACTTTAGCTTCTCTCTCACTATTTCTTCCTCAACTAGCTCTTACAACGGCAAACAGCCTGCAAGAATTGTTCAAGATAGCTTTTTTGTCAGGCTGTCCAAAACACACTGCGTACTTGATATTCTCAACAAAAATTCAATATACTATACAACTCGGATGAAAAATAAAATGCTTTTACCTCAAAAAGACCTTTGACTCGCTCTACATATGCCCATCTTAATTTTAAACCAATACACCCACCGTAACTTAATATCTCTCTCTTTCTTTCTCTCTCTCTCTCCCTCTTTCTCCTTCTAGTTAAACATCAAAAAGACTTTAAGACCGTAAACAAACAAAACATAAAAAACTTTAAATTCAAAGTATGTTAAGCATCATAAAAAAATTTGACCTAGAATTTGCGGAATAAAAATTCAAACAATTTTGTTTTAACTTTAATACACACTAGACTTAAAAAAATTTAAGTCATCTTCGTAAAATGTGTGCCAAAACGAAAAAAAGTTTATCTTTAAATCCTAGAATCCATTGCTAATGCTATAGGGAGTAGAGGGTTCTTAGTGTGTCTTTTAGAGCAGTATATAAGCTGAAGTATCGCTTCTTGTCGCCAGCAGAAAGGAAAATATACTAGACATATCATGAAACAATGCCTTAAAGGAATTTTCAAAGGTGGGAAAAAGTATATATAATAAAACAAAACTATATATGTGTACGAGTATAAAAAAATGTGTATTACCATTTTCATCTTATTTTCAACTCTGTACACGTCGCTGGATATATTATGCATACCATAAGAAATAGGATTGAAGTATGATACTGATATCAACTGCGAAATACCGATTACTCAAAGTCTTTGTTCGTCTATATGTACACGTAGATGGATATGTAATGCATATATCAAAGAAAAATCTTTGGAAAACATTGCGCAATAGCCAATCTTCGTGATTACAAATTTCAAGAGGTGATTGATGATGATGTGGAAAATATTTGTGGTAAAAATTAATGTTAGCTTTTTTTTTTGTTCATGAACACGAGAGAACAAAAGATAAATATGTGAGGGGAGAAATAATAAAGTGTCACGATTAATGAATTACTACGAGTACGGCGAAACTAACTCTATAGTATAGATTTCGTGATTGATTAAATAAATCAATTAAAGACTTGTCAGGTAGTGTTACAATTAAGCTAATGTTTCGTGAAATTAATATATATAGAGGGGAGGATGGGCAAAACAGGATACTTAAGGGAATACAAAGTTTTCGAGGACTCAAACACCCTAAATCTTTTTTTTTTTTAATGACATTCAAAGTAAATATAAAAATTCAAAGTTGCCGTTAAAAGAAAATTTAATTTTTGCGGGCAAAATGAGATACTCCCTAAAAAAGGTGAAAAAAAAGTTCTGGATATTAAATAAATTTTTTTTATAAGTAATTTACATGAAGAAAAATTACATTTTACACAATTATTAGATACAAAGGAAGAAAAAAAGTTTTTTTAATAGTTTTTCTTATGAAACAAAAGTCATTAACATTTTTCGACTGATAGTCAATTTTTGAAAAAGCTTAACAAAAAAAAAACAAAATGCCGTGTAAAAAAGAATTGTTAAAAAAGTGTTGACTATTCTAAACTTCAAAACGTGACACAGTGACGAACTTGTTTAGAACGTTTTTTAAACTTTTGAAAATTCAAGAGAAAAATTAATAAATATCCTTGTATTATTAAGATATGCTAAAACGAAAAACGTTCAGAAATAGTTCAAAATTAGTTTTTTCTGAACGTATTTTGCACTGAAAATGTTAAGTTGTAGTATTAAGTCAATTGTTATTTTCTGTATGTTGTCAGAAGTTTGAAAATCGTTTAAAAAAGGTTCGTCATTGTGTCACGTTTTAATGATTAGAATAGTCAACACTTTTTTAACCTTTTTTCAACAATTTTATTTACACGGAT
Organism: Microplitis demolitor; assembly: GCF_026212275.2. Taxonomy (NCBI): domain Eukaryota; kingdom Metazoa; phylum Arthropoda; class Insecta; order Hymenoptera; family Braconidae; genus Microplitis; species Microplitis demolitor. Next base: position 5,035,123 of record NC_068547.1, on the reverse strand, counting down.
AATGCTAAAGTATATCTGAAAAAGTGATTTTGAATGCTTAAAAAAAGGATTTTTTTTCACAAAATTTTTCGGGTGCCCCGTTTTGCTCCTCCTACCCTCCCCTGTATATATTCAAATATTTCGTATAGGAGATTTATATGATTAAACAAAACATTACGAATACTTATAATAAGTTTGTAAAAATTTATTTTTTAAGATTTTAAATTAATTTATAGGTTTTAAATGTGAGTGCAATAACTCGACAAACAAAAATTAAAGTGTTGAATATTAGGTAAAGTGTAGAAAGCTTTGAAGTTATATAAATGAAAAAAGTAAAGATAGAATAAAATCTATATTTCAACTACTTTTGAAAATTATTTCCACTTCTTTGAGATAGTAATAAATTCAATTGATCAAAAACTCACTTTTCAAAGGTAAAAAAAATCGTTTTTTTTCTCTTCATTCATTTTTCACTTTTCTCCTTCGTTTCTCGCTTTTTATTCTCTATATATTTTATTACGCACACTTTTAAATACAGATATATCGACGGAGCTCGTGTCGAAAATTCGTGTAGAACTGAGCAAAAGAGAAATAAGAGGCAAGTTTTACTTGAGTATAATGCACGAAACGTTTTTTTTTTTTTTTTTTAAATAAAAATTCCCTAATTCATCAAATAAATAAAGGCAGCAAATGGATTTAATTAAGTATATAACTCTGTGTAGCTGAATATGTAAATGCTGATTTTTTTTTTTTAACCAGCAAAGGGAATTACTGATACAACGTAAATTCAAATGTAAGAAATAAATGGCTACTTTTTTTTATAGATATTTAAAAAGAGATGACTATTATAAATTGAATTCAGGAGTAAATATATATGTATATATATTTCCGTAAAGACTTGAGCCAAGTTCTTAGTTCCCCGAAGGGACAAAATGTCATTACTGTTTGAAACTGTATATATAAAGTGTACAATAAACAGCAAGTTAAATTGCCTTAAGCAAATGAAGAGAAGTGAATAAAAGTTTTTAATAATAATATATATTCTAGTTTACATCAATAACATATGACAAATATCTACATGAATCTACATAAACTTGTCCTAACTGTGAGATATATGTGTAACGTCAATATATGAAGATTGAAGGTTCATACTTTTGAACAGCAACAACAACAAACTTTTATACTTGTTTGACAAAGTCTCTGTTACTCGACAGCATAAAGCACTTTTTTTTTTTTCTAGTAGATTATTATTGACAAGAGTAAATACGTGTACTGTGCGACATATTGATAGAAAGAGTAATAGACTTGATCTTGCAAATAATACAATAGGATAATAAAAATAATAATAATATGTATGAAACAATGAACTGAATTGGATGATGAGCAGGAGATAAGACGATAAAATGAAATAAAAAAGTAAAAATGCCGGAAAAAGAAGAGAATGAGAGTTGAAATAAAAGAGGAATGGAAAAGAATCTTCTGCCTGACATTTAGAGATGTCGAGTACCGGAAGTTTCTAGTGACTTAGTGACGATACATTTCAACATTTCATGTTGCAATGGAATGAAAGTAGAGAGAAAAACAGGGGCAAACATAGTTCCATGTAAGGGAAAGAGATAAAAAGTAAGTATAAAAAAAATCGATTTTTTTTTTGTTGCTGTTGGCACGTCTCAAGCAATCGCCAGTAACACGAATGGATAGAGCAGATTGAGATCGATCGGTGAGGGATGCTTTTAGAAACAACCTCAAGGACTACCGTTAAACATCAAGAGCTGTCCGATGAGTCAATGGCCTTTGACATTCGTCAAGTATTAAATAGCTACATTATTAAGGTTCATTTTTAATGTTTATTTCCGAATAGAAGCACTGCACCTATGATAAGGCGCTGAAGAGCTTCTTATAAAAGGCATTCACATCTTAGATGTTTCAACATACACTTTTTAATGTCAAGGACTCGGCTTTTATGCAGCCATTAAATTACTGGCACGGTGAAAAATTTTCTTCACGTAGTGGTAATTTATTTAAAATACAAAATCGTTATGTTCATCGTCCGTCTTAATTAAGCAACTCTCAAGGGTTATTTCAAACTTAGCAATTTATCATTTTTATTCCCTCTTGTATCTTATTTTTTGTTTATCCCGTTTACTCATTATTTTTTACATTGAGTGCATTTAAATGTTAGACACAAATTAAGTTGTTCAACATTTTTATACGTAAGTGGCTACGGTAAAATTATTTTTATTTCCCTCTCTCTTACTATCAGACTATTTTTCTTTTATCTTTTTCCTTTTCTTATTCGACTTTACTTGTTGTTTTAATATTTTTCATTTCTTTCTTTCTCTCAACGGTCCATCGTGCAATGTGGCCGGAAAATTAGAAACTCATTGTTCTGTAAGAACAATTCATATCTCTATTGTAATGTAGTCTTTGTAAGAAAAACGCAACTGATAAAGCAGCGTTGTCGCTTTCGTAGTCGGGTCTTTAGTCAATGGGAAAACCGTATACACTGAGGAAAATCGATATTGCTTAGATATTTTAAACATTGGCTATACATATCTATGTATATATTATTTTACACACGATCTAGGCTATTTATCCCAAGTATCTGCGCCTTAACTATATATAATATTTAATACCAACATTTAAACGTTAACTATTTACAATATATAACTTGAACTTGCGGATAATAGATTGCGGTTTTGAGATTGTTAGATAAATTTTAATAAAATTCAACACCGGATTATCCTCTGTAAGAACAAAAGAAAAGAAAACCGAATCAAGCAAAGTAAAATGAAAAAGAGGAAAAAGATAGAGGAGGAAAAGAATAAGAAGATGAAGAAGAAGAAGAAAAATAAGAAGAGGGGCAAAATAAAAGTCGGTCTATTTTTCATAGGAAAAAGCTGGTCAGTTTATTCTGAAATAATAACACAAATAGATGGCGCCATCCGACAGGGAATGACTTCCTTTGGAATTTTTTTGGCAAGAAAAATACTTTCTATGTATATTTTAAATCAGAATATCAAATGTATGGTACTTTTAAATAAATTATTATTGTACATACTGGGGAAAACAGAAAATAACTTGGCGTTACGAAATCTTTTAAACTATTGCAAATATGTATTTACAGCGCGGTTATGTAATTTAGAAAACCAAGAGATGATAGATTTTTACGACCCTCTGTAAAACGGTAGTGGAAAAGATAAAATAAAATAAAATAAAATAAGAAGAATGAGAGAGAAAGAGAAGCTTTAAAAGATATTCAATGATGCATATCGTGAGAGATCTTTTTCAAGTTAAATCCTGCTGACACATTACTATGAAATTATCGGAAACATTCAGCACGCCGGGCTTTATATTCCATTCAACCGTGTACCCCTAGGAGTACTAAGAAATTTTCTCAACCACTGATAAAAGTGATTTTCACCCGCAGAATTCAATTCCCAGAGTTAGTTCCTAATTTACAGTATTCATTTTCACTAAAAGCTGTACATTAGTGTTTGTAAAGTGCTTCTACATCACCATTACTGATTATAATCTTCACAAATGTATATTCATATAGATATATTGTGTGTAAATACTTCCATGAGGGTTTCAAGCCTATGTATATATACACTTCCTTTTTGGCATTCACAGTACAAACAGGCTGATAATTTTTATCTTACCGATTTACATTGTAAAAATCTACTTTTAAACAAGTCTACTTAAAATATATAAAATTTTTATATAAAAATTTTAAGTTTCAAAGTTTATGACTTATGAAGTGTCAGAAGTTTGTGAGAATAAATTTAATATTAGTTTTTAATACTCTCACAAAAGTTGGGGATCAAAAAAATTTGGTCATTTTAAAAACACTATATCTCTGTGAAAAATGGCCTTAAATAAAAAATCATTTTGTAGATCTCTAGTTTTTGAGTTTCAAGTTTAATCATTTTTTTGGCCTACTTTCGAAAAGTTACTACGTGACAAGTAGCAAAAAAATATCCTAACTCTTTTTCGTAAACTTTGAAGAGGCTCAATGGAGCCAAAATATGTTTTTTGGTCGACTTCTATCAGATTCATGTAAATTTAACTTTTCTTTCAATTTTGTTCGTTGGCGAGGACCTATCATGCTTTCTCGCCAAGTTATCAGTTAGTAAGGGAAAAATTACACTTTTTACTTCAACAAATAATTCATAAGCCAATGGTCGTACGGAATTAAAAAAATTGCTTTAGTAAGCTAAAAATATTATTTGTAATATCAATTACTTTTGTTTTTTTCATCGACAATATTTCGTTCATACACTGAAAAAATAATCGGTAGCTACTACTGATTATTTTTCGGTAGCCACTACCGATTATTTCGGTACCAGTCACCTAATTTTCGGTAAAAGCTACCGATTTTTTTTTGGTAGCTGGTACCAATTCCAATTAGTAACGGCTACCGAAATAATCGGTAGTGGCTACCGAAAAATAATTGGTAGCTGCTACCGATTATTTTTTTCAGTGTATACAGAAAAAAAAATATTTCTTGACACAGAAAATTTTTACTCGTCTCAAGAAAATTTTTTGCATTATGAATTGAAAACTAAAATTTTCTTAGGGCAATAAAAAATTTTCTTGAGCCAAGAAATTATTTCTAGTCCTAAGAAAATTGCTTTTCCATTTCATAATTTAAAATTTTTTTTGCGCCAAGAAATATTATTTTCTGTGTAGAAATTTTTTAAATTCAATAATAAAAACAATTTGTAAATATTTTCTATCTATCATTCATTTAATAAAAATTATGCATATTTATCAGTTTCAAGATTATTACGAAACATAAAATAATTTGATATATTATCTCTAATTGGAGATAAATATTTAGCCAGCAAATATGTCGAAAATTCATTGTGCATATATTTATAGCTTGTGTGTATATATTGTTAACCTAAAATCCATTGAATTCTAGTTAGACAACCAATACCGATCATTATCGATCATTTACCATGAGGAATTTCTTGGCATTCCCAACTATAATTTTGTCATACAGCCAAATCCAAATGTCTGCACCCGATATTCGTTACCTATATACATGTAATACGGAAATACAAATTTCCAGTGTGGCGTCGTATCGGCTGAATAGCAAGTCTCAAGCCGACGAACGCGTTCCGCATATTCCCTGAGTCTTAGGTATACACAATAATGCTGGTGCACTCTCTATAACCATATTCGCACACACCCACCTGCTCACACACTAACTTATGTGCATCTGTTTTCCCTCTCACCCTTTCAACCTCTCAGCCTTCTCCATCCCTTCCAACTATTCCCCGGTAAAATAGTTACAAACATCGTTAATCTGCAGTCGATATATATAATGCTACCAGAACACTCGTTGACAATACCAAGTACTCGCCAAGTGAGCTAACTTAAACTATTAACATGATATGTGGTGTGTTTGGTTTATGAAAAAAATCTACTTCAATTTAATTTAATTTAAAACTCATTAGTAAATTACTTTGTGCTATTATATACACTGTAAGAAATTTCCGGAGTGAATGCGGAGTGGATGACTTTTTATTTATTTAATTCCCTCGGAGTGAATTTCACTCTGAAGGATAGTTTCGGAAAATATTAATTATAAAAAAAATTACTAATATATAATGAGCTTAGGTCTTTGATATTTTGACATTTATATTGAGTATGGAAATATTTACGAGTCCTTTCCATATATTGGCACGAAATGATTTTTAAAAATTATAACCAGCTGATAAAAACTTTAGCAAATAAAATTCCACTGAGTCACAAACTGTCGTATGACTTACATCAACCATACCACGAGATAACATTTCATATTGTATCGAAATATAAAATATTCCTATAAAATCTATATCACTATAGCTATTCAATAATTTAATATTTTCACTATATATCATATATATGAAATAATAATTTAGTGAGTTACTAAAACATTTTATAAATTAAAAACATAATATTTTAAGTTTAATTATTAATATCTGAATCAATTATTTATTGAAATAATTATGTTTCTAATTATCAGCTGGTTCTATTAAATATAAATTTATTTAAGTATCAAACCTCCGGTTCGGAGTGAATGCGAATTGAAATAAAATCGCGTCACTCCGAAATCACTCCGCCCGTAAAGGATCCCTATTTACCCCGCATACGCAGTAACTTTTTTTTTAACTCCGGAACTCCGAGTAAAGTAAATTCGGATTGAAATAAAATTCGTATTCACTCCCGATTTTTTACAGTGTGAAATATAAATAGCTGAGCCAAATCCCGAGGCTAATATAAATACATATATATTTATATAAATACATGTATTATTTTTTTTTTGACAGCGTGTACAAAAGCCTTATATTAGGAACAATAACATCTAAAAAAAAACTAGTGGAGTTTGTCCTCGTCCACGTCACGCGTTTGCACACTCTTAACTTGATTTCTTTCTTTTCTTTCTTCTTTATTTTTTTCTTAACACCCCCAGTCTTGACACTTGACAATACACACCTACAAGTTATGCATTATCCATGAGTTATACCCTAGAATTGTAGACGTCACGAGTTGCAATAAGACCAAAGGACTTTAAGATAGTCTTTGGGGTAAATTCCCTAAGGGATATTCCACAAAACTCTATATTACACACTACCAGTACGTATAGTAGCAGACAGAGCTCACAGCTTGTACATACTCCACGCCTACGTTAAACTTAAGAATTAAAGCGATGAGATATATACATAAGACGATATACATTGCCGTCTTTACTTTTAAAAAAAATAATAATAACAAACAAAGAAACGTTCATTCAAATACGCCCACGCAGCACACATACAAATATTGATTAGTATTTTTTTTCATTTGAGAATAAGTTGAAAAAAAATAAATATTAAATAAAAGTACATAAATAAAATTAATTAATTAAATTAAGATATTTTTATTTTATTAGAATATTTATTAATTAATTTTTATTTATTGTTTTATTATTTTTTTTTTTTAATTATTTAGCAACACACACAAATTATCAGCACATACACAATAATATCGCTTCTATACATGCGCTCTTATGTTTCTGTATTTAAAATTATAAATTATTTTATTTATTTTAATCCTCTATCACATTATAGTTTTTTTATTTCACATAATTGACGTGTCAAAAAAATATATCATATTTTTAAACTGTAATAAAAAATTTTTTCTCTGAAGACGCAGCCTTAAAAGTGAGCTCTCGATTAAAAGATTCAAAAACTTGAATTTTTAATATCAATCACATATTTATTAAAATTCTTAAACATTAACCATCTCATTAATTTTCCCCAGAGAAAATTTTTAATTATTAAACGAGATTAAAAATTAATTTTCATAAATCGATAATTTTGACGAAATTCACCATTAAATAATTTTTCTACTAATTGAACTTTTACGACCTATAACTCAGCGACCTTTAGTGTAATCAGTTTATGTCTGATAACTTTTTTCCAGAGCATCTCATTTGCTATTGATATATATATATATGTAGATCATCGAAAAAATTAATTTATCTACAGTTCAAATTACCATTTTTTTGACACCTTCATATATATTCCGATATTCCAAATTCAAAAAACAAATGTAATAAATATAAATTTATTTTTACTCAATTTCACATATTTTTTAACGAGCAAGTATAAACACATAAATATTACATTTAAATTTATATCAGGAGTTATAATTGTAAAAATATATGAAATTCAATAAATAACTCATTCGATAGAGGATTAATAAATACGCAAAACAAATGTGTGTCTGTTTTCTAAATATAATACAAATATTAATTTATATAGATGTATATGTATATATATGTAGGTGAAATTGAATATGACATAATATGAGAGTATACATAATGGGTAGGTCAGTTCTGTTTAAAGTCAAACGCGAGTGTTGATAGATTATCCAAAGACCGGATTTAATAGATCAAGGTGTAGGTGAGAACACCATGACATAGAGGATATAACAGCAGCAATAGTTATTATATATACATATAGACATATATATATATATATATATATATATATATATATATATATGTGTATGCGTGTATAATATGTGATGGTAGTAACAGTGATAATAGCAACGTTTCAACTGACCTATCCCCGTCCGCAAATGAGAATATGATACACTACATTTACCCATTAAATTACCGATCTTTCATCTCTATAAGTCTATAAATAACCTTTATGCATATTTTTGATTAAAGATTAATTATTAGCCAAGTTAAATAATTCATTTAATTAAGTAGATAATTATTATTCACAAGTAATATACCTGGTGATTTGAATATTTAATATAATATTTAACAGATGCTGTGTACAGTATAAGGATATACGAGGTATACATATTGAACTTTACTATCGCTGATCATGCATATAACTTTACCTAACTCCTAGCGATAGTGATGATGGGCTGTGATGGTCAGACGGTAACTTCCGTTAGCGTCTGTTATACACCAAGTTTCACTAGTAGTTACAACTCTACTTGTTTCTACATAAAATACTTTTTATTTATTTTTAATTAATAACTTTTAACAAAATGCTGGTTTATTTACTTGTTTGTAACTTTTATTAAGAAATTACGTCGAGAAAATATTAGCTTGGTTTGTAAATATTTATTTGGGTTTTTAAAATAAATAAATTTATTTATTAATTTTTTTTTTATTATGATCTGGTTTTTTAGTCGATAAAATAAAATAGATAAAATATTAATTTACACTGTAAAAAATTGGTGATGACCGCGGATTAAATCCGAAGTGAGTTACTGTTTATTTAATGTCGGAGTAAAATTTACTCCGAGCGGAAGTTTATTGTAATTTTCAAACTCCAGTTTAAAGTGAAATTAACTTCGTAGGGAAGCTTATTTTAAAATTTAAACTCCGCATCGGAGTAAATACAAATTTAAATGAAATCCAGATCACTCCAAATTTAATCCGAGTGTAAAATGATTTTTTTTACTCCGAAACTCCGAGGGACGAAATGAATTCAAATTTAAATAAAACCCATAATCACTCCGAATTTACTCCCGATTTGTTACAGTGTAGTAATAATTATAAATACACAGAAAAAAAATTTTTACTCACCCCAAGAAAATTTTTTTCATTATGAATTAAAAAATAAAATTTTTTTAAGGAGAATAAAAATTTCTTGCGCCAAGAAATCCTTTTTTTCTGTGTATTTTTTATAATTATGAAGAAGTAAAAGTAAATAATAAAATATAATAAATTTTTTTTATCATTAAATTGAATTTAATATAAAGAACATCGGCTTAATTAAAATAAACTTTAAACAACTGATTTAAATGACTATTTATTAAGTTAGTAAACTGTTGATTTAAATAGAATTCAAATAGATAGTTGATTAAAAATAAATTTTATCACCACTAAATTAATTATCTGTACTTAGAGCAGTAGTTATACTCAGTGTCTAATCAGACATTACTTGAAACTTTAAAAATATAAATAATTTTAAATTAAATAACAATTTATGTAAACGTTTATTTTATTATTCAGCTCAAGTATATTATTAAATAAATAAAAAAAAAATAATAAAATTGTAAAATGAAAAATAATCTTGACTTTAATTTATTAAAATTCTTTAGTTATTATATTTTCAAGTAAAAACTTTCATTCTTTATTTACTATTTAATTTAATATAATTATAAAAGGAGTTATTATAAAAGAAGCTGTAGTACAGAAACTTGCCTTTTTACTTTTTGTCAAAATCTATTCGTGTAATTTATTTGTTGTCATTAAAAATTCTTTATATTACATTTTATTATTTATTATTTCCACAATCTAATTACTCGTAAAATTTTTTATTTGCTTAATAATTCATTACTTTGTTAAAAAAAAAAAAAATTGAATAAAAACTGTCAGCATGAATATTTTTTAAAAAATTCATCAAAGCTCATTTATTTATTTATTTACTATATTTCTTTTTTATTTTAAACAAATTAGAACACAAGGCTGCGCTTATACGGCACGTTAAACAAAGAAAGGTGACAGCCAAAGAGCACTAGATTGCTCTGTTTACATCAGCAGCAACGCTGTGTGTCTCACGAACAAATAAAATAACATCGAGTGGGTCAATCAATATTATCCATGTACCACTATAGTACTAAATAAAAAAAAATATAATAAATAAATAAATAAAATCATTACTAACCAATCGTTACTTCACCATACATTTAATTAAAAAAATATGGATCATCAATAATCAATCACTTGAAGAAACGCTTAACAGTTTTCTCTTCACGATAAATCAAAATCTTTAGTGATAAAAAAAAAAATATATATATATAAAGAAACAAAACAATGAATGTGTCAGCAATCTAACTATTGATACTACACACTCATGAATGAATGCTCCCTGTCACTTTCAATGTGATAACTGAGTATTGAGATAACGTGCACTTACACTATCATTTTACATTGATACATTGTCTATATATTTAGAAAAAAAATAAAAAGTCAGCGACAGTTTATTTCCCTGAGCGAAGCAATCATTGAAGCAAAAATAATTTAAATTCCGCGGATCTAAGTCTTTCATAAAAAAGTTTATTTATTTTCGTTTTTAAAACCCAAAAGATAAAAATATATCCGAGGTTATTACCCGTAGTACTTGTTATCCTTATAAACAGCTTAAGCATGTAAATCTACAGCTTTCAGCAAAAACGATAGATGATAATAGAGATTGAAAGATCGGTTTATTGTCAGGTTTATTCAAAAAACTACCCCAGGGCATTGTGTAGCTGAATGATATTGTAAATAATCAATTAAAAATAAATAAAATGAGTGTAGTGTGTATGTGTAATGAGTAATTTAGCGTAGATAAAGCTATATAGTATGGTAATAACAATAAAAAGTAAACTTACCCGTTGCGGTAAGGGCGATTACCGCTAAAAGGATCCAATAACGTTTCGTCATTGTTTCCCTTGGGATTTAACGTCGCGTGAGAAAAAGGCCCCGTTGTGAATAGATGTTGTTGTCACGTGGTCACCTTATAACACACAGGATTCCCTAGAATGAGTGCCGCTCAATATTGTTTCGAGCGTGCAATCTCTCAGACAGTGACAACAACGAAAAAGAGTACGATGACGATACTGATGCTGATACTGAAGCTGAGGATGATGATAACAAGTTTGATGAGGATAACGTTAGCAGTAATAATGATAAGTAGTAGTAATAGAAGTTATAGTAGTTTAAGAAGTTTAAGAAGAAATTTAAGAAGAGTAAAAGTGTTGAATGAGCGTTAACAAACACGTTAAACATTTTCACGTAGCCAAATCTCTGTATATGTAGAGACAAATGCTAGCTAGCTAGACACGTGACTAACAACAATGATACAACACTCCCGGCAAAATTTCAGTCGCTGCCCGCGTCTTTATTCTGTTATTTCGTTTTTTAATCCAATTGCTGATGCTGCTGCCGCTGATAACGCTGCTGGTGCTAACAGTCGACTTATTGGCACGACATTGGAGATAGTGATCGTCCTGATGATCGTCCTGGTGATCGTCGTACCACCGATTACTTATTGACAAACAGTCAAGGTAATAATGCATTACTTTTGCTCGCGACATTGTAAATTGTCGACATGGTACCTCGAAAAAACCCTCACGCCAATAGCTGACGCACTGCCATCCAGGTCATACGGCACAATAGGTCTGACCAAGCACCCGCTTCTTTTTTCTTTCACTTGCTCTCAATATATATCTCAACAATATCCGTCTCTGTCCCTCTGTCTCGCTTACCCTCTTATATACTCTTCAGCCTTCAATTTCTCTTCACTCTTGTAACCGTTAGCTGCTTCTGATATAAACCCTCGAGCAGCCACTGCTGCTGCTCCAACTATTGCTGCTGCTGCAATATTCTCTTGCTGAGTTACATACGTCTGAACCCACGATTAATAACAGCAACAACAGCTGGACAGTACATTTTTATTTACCATTTAGCTGATGGTTTAATTTTTATTTTTATTATAAATATTGATAAATGTTATTATTTACATAGACAAACTTTTAAACGATAAAATAATAACGCCGCAGTTTAATAAAAATTTTAAATGTTCAATGTTTTTTGACAACGAGCAAGATCAGTTAAATAAAACAGTGCCACAGTTATTGTTAAAAGTATGTATTATTATACTTTAATACGATAAGAAGTGTACAAACCCGTCGACGTTCAACGGTGGACTGATATTCATTTAGCCGCAGAGCGCAGCAGTTCGCGCTTCGCAGAAACCCCCGCTGTTGAACGTCCCACATATAACCCCATTTCTCTACTACTCCCCCATGCTCCTCACAAACCCCTATATATCCCGACTACTGACTACTACTACAACTAATGTCCCCAGTAAGTGAGTAAGTGAGTGAGTGAGTGGGCGAAAGAAAGAGAGAGAAAGAGAAAAAGAGAGAGATCACACGATTGTGTGTATACTCCTCGAAAAGGGAGGGAATCGGCGAAGTTGGGAGACATAGTTCGTGCTGTGTGCGGTACACCCCGTACTACACTATAGTTTCTGCCGCCTGGCAGTATCGTGCAACCAAACGGAGAAGAGGGAATCGTTACTATGGCGAGATCAATATAACTAAACTGCGCAAGCTCGAGACTACGCTACTCACTCTCAAATAGTGATGTGATGTGCTTTCATACACCAGCCAAGCTATGCTATTTCTTTATTTTACGGGGTATAATACTCTCTGCTGTATGGTATTAGTATTAGTACCGCACAGTCCTTCGAAAACCCACGTATACTGTGTACCAGTAAGCCACCATCCAGTATAACTTCATGTTCCTCAACCCACTGCTGATATCAGACTTAAGACGCTAATGATGTGCGATATCTATAACCACATGTTGTCCCATTCCATCCACCCCATAATGATCATGCATAAACTTTCAGTCTTTCATTTATTGATTTTTTTTATTGGATTTGAATTTTTGCTCTTCACGCCAGCATTTTTATATTTATTTACTGTTTTTATTTTATTTATTTATTTAGTTTTTTGCTTTGGAGGCTGGTGCTTAGCAGTCCTGCAAAAATAGTCAATGAACTGAGTGGAAGGGGCTCTTGATTGGTGATTCAATTGTATTCGCGTGGCTAACTCTTTCTATATATATATCTATGTCACTCTGACTATTATATATACATATATATGTTGTTCCATTCTATTGTTTTAGACTAGCGCAGAGACGAGTGGGGATAGACGCAGAATTTGCCGCGCTTCGTTGAGAATATTTACCTTCTTGGCAATGAATATCAAGTTATTTTAAACAAAAAAAAAAAAAAAAATAAAAATAAAAATAATAAATTGAAATTTATTGAATTATTGAACTACGCAATAAAAATATAAATTATTATATAATTGGAAAAAAAATATAATTGTTATTTAGATTTCTTTTTAATCATGCAGATTTATTAATCGAATACTGCGGTTTATTTGAGTTTAGTTTTCATTTATCTCAAGTATCAATTATTGATTGACTTGGTATTCTTTTCTATTGCGTATTTTCTTTTTACTTAATAGAAATAAAAAAAAAAAAAAAACGAGTAAGTTATGGTTAATTTGATATAAATTGAGGTAAATAATTTCCATTGACCTCATTTTAGTTTCCTAACGTACTATTGTTATTATTGTTAATTTTTTTATACTGCATCATTAATACCTGCAGTTTTATGTAAATTCTTATAACGAAAGCTAACATCGGTAATAAAATATAATTGGATAAACGCCAAAAATTTATTCGTTCATTTAAATTGCAGTATCCATTTTCAAAATTACATTTCTTGGTCTCATCTGTATGACACCGACTACTCGGACTCAGATGAACCGCCATATAATTTTCTTCATTTTTGTAATGACTCAAGTTTTTATCCCAGTGAATAAGGATTAAAATATTTTTTTACCTTACATGCATTACTCAAATTATTTTACGTGTTTCATATTCATCCCTCCAACATTTTCAGGTTTACCAAAAAAACATTTTTTTATTGATGAAATTAATTGCATTCAAATTAAACATTATCGCTTATCAGTTTTAAAAAATTTCAGTGATTTTAATTTTGAAGCTATTGTTTGATTTAAAATACGTTCATAAAGAAACGTAATTTTTGTAATTACAACTCTAAAAATAACTTTATTTCTAAATTTTAAACTGAAATTCTTAATTGTTCTACTCTTATTGCCTTTCTGTCACAAAATTTGAACTCCGAATCAAAATTTAAAATTTAGTTGCAAATTAATAATAGTCAGCAGTTTCAAAAACTATTTCGCAATCCCAAATTATCAAATGTTCATAAAAAAAATTCCTTTACACATATATATATATATATATATATATATATATATGTGTGTGCTTGCGTTAAATAGGCTATATAATAATGACAATAATAAAAATTGCGTAAATAATAAAAGTTCATCAATATTTTCGGTTCAGCAAAGCAGATTAAAAACTACACGTTCAATTTTTTAATCGAGTGAGTCTCAATAAGTATCAATAATAATTGATTATTAACGCCTATTAGTTATAAGAATTAATTTTTCAAGTGAAATGAAAATTTAAATGTAAACAGTTTCATTCTAAATTACTTTTAAAAATAATTATTCGCATAAAAAAACACAAAGTAAACCCTCAATTTAAACGAAATTGGAAAACTCGATGAAATTCAAACCAATGATATGAAAATAAAAAAATTCATCAAAACTCACCATCTTGCAGAATCGACGAATCCGGCAGCAAAATCTGGAAATGGAAAATAATTATTTTTAAAACTCATTAACAAACGTCTATTAAAAACTATAAAATTCAAATCTCAGAGTAAGAAATTGTATGATTTACTTCTAAAAATTTGGGAAAAACCATTTTCATAGCAAAAATAAATTTTTCATCAGTTATTATACTTGTTGTTTATTACAGGGTAACATGATAAGCTATTTTAAAAATCTCATCATCATGCAAAAACAAAAGTTCATAACGTATTTTTAACCGCAATAATTTATCTAATTTAAATTCAGTGTTATTTTAACGTCAATTCTAAGGTCCTGGCTTAAAAACTCACAACTCTTGCATTATTTAACCCAATAAATCCCAGAAATTTATTAAAATTTATTCGTATAATTAAAAAAAAACCCTATTATTGCTTTTTATTCTTTAGCAGCAAGAACTAACCGTCTAACTGCCAAGCTCGTGAAGATATGCGCAGTCGCTTAACGGCAGGAATACTGATCATTAATTGGCTATGACCGAAAACGCGCGAAAGATAAAATTTGACCGCGAAAATCAAAAATAAAATTGTCCGCAGCAGCCTAAATTCCAAATAAAGTCAAACATATTATCTTGAAAACCAAAATCTCGAATGAACTTACTAACAGAAATAAAAACTAATGGAACAGCATTGACCTGAGACTTTCCAAAATAAATAAAAATGCGAGGATGTTGGAAAAATAATTAAAAAATTGATTTGAAGATTTTAGGAGCTGAAATCATATATTTACAAATTTGCATATTTTTCTCCACTAATTTTAAGACTAATACGTTCTGCTATTTTTAAATAAATCCCACACTCCATCTCTTGCTTATTTTGAATATTTTTAATTATTATTTATTGATGGTAAGTTTAATTGGAAATTTCTGTTCTTGGCGTCAGTAAGTCCATCCCTTAGTTTTGATATCATATGTGTATTACCAAGCGTGATTTATATTACCGAGTGGCGTGGTAGTACACTCTCCATAAATATCAGATCAGTACAAAAAGCGCGATTTCGAAAATCTGTGCCTACAAAAATGCAAAAATCACCGTTTCTGTTCAATTACTTACAATCCAGTGTTAAATAAATTTTTTTATCCAAGACACTACTTGGTAAAATTTTTTATAAAATAAACTGGATTGGTAGAAAGAAAAAAATTACGGATGTTAAATTAATTTTCCATACTGACTTAAGTTGTCATCACATACAAATAAATTGAAATATTTTAATTTACTGTAATCCCTCAATAATTAAAGTTTGTCAATATTGTATTTATCTTCTCTATACTACTACTACTAAATACTGAGTAAATGCTACCTGCTGAAATCAAAACAAGAGGCTTAATACCTTGGCGTCCTTAGTGAGCGAGTGAGACAACAAAGGCAATAGATAGTTTTATATAAACAAAGATTCAAAATTGCTTAGTACGTAAACTGGTTATAGT
This sequence comes from Microplitis demolitor, assembly GCF_026212275.2. Taxonomy (NCBI): domain Eukaryota; kingdom Metazoa; phylum Arthropoda; class Insecta; order Hymenoptera; family Braconidae; genus Microplitis; species Microplitis demolitor. The sequence continues at coordinate 5,018,949 of NC_068547.1, read as the reverse complement.
TAATACCGGAAATGTAAATATATATTTCTGTATGACTTGATTAACGCCAGCGTGGATAATTTCATATCGTAACCATATTTCAATAAATGCACTAGTATATTAGTACCAACAAAATTCAAAATACAGTTTCTCAAATTATATTATTAAACATATCTAAACATAGTGATAAAAACTAAAGATTATTAAAATATTCAAAATGAGTGGAAATAATGTGAATCTGATAAAAAGTATAACCGTAAATGTAGCTCGTTATTTCATAGAAGAAGAATTCAATCTGAACATAAACTACCGACTTGTTGGACTAGATTTACCAATAAAGTCTCCGACATTTTTGCACATCGCCATATACAACTCAGATGAGGTATTGTTCGATTATTGTATGGAAAACCGTGCTGATATATCTATCAGTCTTGAAAGAATCGGAAGCCCTCTTCATTTGGCTGTTTACAAATCTGATAATAATCTGGACATTTTGAAAAAATTAATCCAAGCTGGAGCTAACCTACATGTAGTTGAATATCTTCGTGATTGGTCTCCATTACATGCAGCATGTTATTCTGGTAAATATGAAGCTGCTAAGGTGCTTATCGAAAATGGCGCCGATGTAAATATCATAGGTAGAAATCATATCAATTATCCATTACTTGATGTGAGCACACCACTCTATCTTGCCATTAAAAAAAACCATAATAATATTGTCGAATTACTCTGCAGACATCATGCACACTTGGAAATTAATTCATGTAATCTTGGCAGACCATTATTTTTCGCTGCTGTGAATGGCCACTGTAATATTGTATCAACCCTCTTGAAATTTGGTGCTGATGTTAATGCATTTTCTACGATTTATGCAGTTAGACATCGTCGTGAATACAAACTAACATCATTACATGCAGTGGTTGGGAGACAAAATCATGAAATGGTAAAAGTATTACTAATGAATCAAAAAATATGCGTTAATTTATCCGTACCAGAGTTTCAAACTCCTCTTCATTGCGCTGTTGTACTGAATAGTGAAACAATCGTTTCTTCTCTATTAGATTTTGGTGGTAATATAAATGTTCTTTCGATCAACGGAAAATCGTTGATTGAATATTGCTTGGAAAAAAATCCACATGATGATATAAAATTGAGAATCATTGAAGTATTAAGACATCATATTCTTAAATTGCAATACATTAGATGGAATATTAGTGATAAAAATATGGACGAGGTGAGAGATCCGGAATATCGACCATACAGAAAACAATGTATAGAAGAAGTTAACATGATGCTACAAGATCGTATCGGTGTTGGTAAAATTAATGTTTACAATTTACTAGATTCTTCTAAAAATTTATCTGATTCATTGAAAGGATTTAACGGGGAGAGAATTTTTAGTGAAGAATTTAAGTCTCGATATCCATTGTTTTCTGGACTAGTTCAGTATCGTTTGTTAAGATATCTACAATCACACGGAAATTTTTCAAACTAATTTATTTAAATATTAAACAATTATTTTACTGGTCATGAAGATTCAATTCAGGGACCATTTATAATAAATTTATATTAAACTGACTATGGGTTTTGATAAATGAATTTTAATCTAAATAACGACTCATTCAAATTCAATACATTGTACAAAATTATATTTTTATTTGTCAACTTTCAGATAATTTTGAACGTCTAGAAAGTAAACACTGACTTGTTTCATAATTAATATTGAAATGATCTTTTATACAAGACGATATCGCATGATCATAATAATTTTTTTTGAAAATACGATTGTGAAAATATAATAACTAATTAAGAACTATCTATCAATAATTCATGTGCTTTATAATTTGGTAACAGATTTAATTTTCATTAATTTTTTTAAGTAAACAATGAAATGAAATGTTTTTATGTTGCAAATAACGATAACTATTGTGAAAAAGATAAGTAAGGGATTGAAAATAAATAAATAATTCTCAAATAATAATAAATGATAATAAACAATAATGATGACTAATTGAAAATTATCTAATAATTCATGTGCTTTATAATTTTGTAAAAAATCTAATTTCTAATTACTTTTTTAAGTAAACAATTAATTAAAATGTTTCTGTATCGCAAATAAAGATAACTTTTGTGAAAAAGTAATGCAAGGTATTCAAAATAAATGATAATGCTCAAATAATAATAAAATAACAAATTTTCTATCAATTGAACTTGTTCATTAGTTTTGATTTTATTAACCTCTTTTTTCTTATGCATGTTGTAATGAGTAATTCAAATCTTTTTTTAATAATAAGACATATAATTAATCCTGAGAAGTCCGAGTAATCCTTAGAAAAATTTTGGAATGCCATAAAGTATTATTTTTTAAATATATCTTTATTCTAAATATTTTTATACTGATCAATAAATTGATTATATGTATATATCAATGTAAATCATTTAAATAATGCCCTGTTTAGCAGGAAAGTATGTGTTTTTATACATACATACGGGACTATATGCGTGAAGCGTTCCACACTTCTCCGCATTATGGAGAAGAAGAATTAAGATAGGAGGGGATTGGGCAGAAGTAAGGAACCTTCTCAATGAAAAGTCTATAAATAAATTGAGAAAAATTTGGATTAGTTAGTATAGTAACTAAATTAGCTGTCATTTTCTGCAGAGTTTTTCATAGAATTAGAATTTGAAATCATGGAAACTAATCAAGAATCAAGTAAAATTCTATTATTTCTGCGTAAAAAATCAGAATGCAAAAAAAAATATGATTTTTAGCTCGATATACAGAAAATTTGTGACGAGTTATACAACAATTACTATAGTTACTGTATAGTTTGGTTTCCAGTATTTATTCGAACTTAAATTTTTTGAAGTTGACTAGAAAAGAGACTGAAATAAATTTGTCAAGGCGCGCTGTATATATTCATAATTGTAAAATCAAAATATTACTATTTAATCGATACAAAATTGAGAGGATATCCTTTATATCAATCATAAATATATAGACTATTTTTTATTTTCAATAATATTTTCCGTCTTGTGATAATTTAACATAACAATGAAATTTTATTAAATAGCTATATATTTCCTGGTATTATGACATTGAAATTTAAATATAGATAATTTATATTCACTAATTCTTTCTCAATGAATAATAAAGATAAATTATAAAAAAGATCTATTCAACACATTGCCCCTTTCTAAAGATCAATGGATGGCTGACGTCATCGTTATGTTGAAATAGGAATCGACATATTCTATAAACTCTTGCGCTTCACAGTGTTTTGAAGTATTTTTATACCAGACTCGAGTGAAATCTTATATTTTAAACTCTTTCTAAAGTTTCTTTCGATTTTGACGTCCGCATTTTAAAGAGTGTTTCATTGAGATAACATTAAAAATGAATTATCAGTATTCAGATCCGATGAAATGGTTTTGTCTTATGATTTTACTAACTTTACTGAAAATTAAAAATTATTCTGTTGGAAAGTGCATAAATGAAGAGAATAAAGAAAGTTTACCATCAACTCACGATCAATGGTATCATCTAAAGCATAATATTTCTAACAGGAGGTAAAGCATAGTATAAATAAATTATTTTTTCGTTCTATACATCAAGTTTCCAAAATACGAATTATTTTCTCAACGAATAATTGATTTCCATAACTACACACTAATTACTCAATTCATCAATAAAAATATAGTTAAGATTAAAATTTTTTTATCAAATTAGTCAATTAATGAAAAAAATATATTTTTTTCAACAATATATTATTTTTTAATTGGTTATCTATTTACCTTCCGGCTACTTCTACAATCATTTTTAATTAATGATGCCTTTATACATTAATGCAAAAAACAAGTAAATAGTCTATTAATGGACTTCATTAAACAACAGCCACACAAGATAACAAACGTTATCACACTGTCCTTGATTTAATTTATCTTTGTTAATTGCCGTTTGGGTAAATTAGTATTGAATGCTCCAATTTTTTCTAGTTATAGCAATTCAATTATGATGACACGCTTAATAGGTTAAAAGGTTTTAAAAAATATCAATCGACTGTAAAACATTTGCGGATTGAATGCATATTAAATTATGAGTAGATTGGGAGCGAAAAGTTGTCTACTTAGTTAATTCCTTCGAAGGGAAAAGGACTCCAAAGGAAGCTTATTTTTATACTAAATCTTACAATTGATTTGAATGCAGATTACAAAAAAAAATCCATACCCTTCCAAATGCGGTCTGAATTTTATTTTTAAATTCCGGAACTCCAAGTAACAGTGTAGATTTGAATTAAAATAAAATCCTTATTCACCCAACATTTATTCCCGATTTTTTGGAGTGTATAACACCCTATCCATGGGGAAAACTCATAAAAGATACTCTTTAAAAAGTTTCATACGAATCCTCATGGAGATGTAACAAAAACCTTTTAGCAAATAGTGTATTACAATTGCCATATTTACTTCTGACTTCGCTTATAAGATACATTACGCGAAAAAATTATTCATGTTTGTAATGCTATGGTTTCATAGTAAAGCCGGACTACATTAGCCACTTAACAGAAAATGAAAGAAGCATATGCAATAGTTACCATGACTGTAGTAAAATTTACAATGGTTTTAGTTGTTTGAGATATAATTGCTGTCAATTTTACGATGGTCATAGTAATTTTGGCATGGGTTTCTATTTCAATTTTTGCAGGTGGCAACATGTTCTGGCTTCGTAATGACACCATAGCAGTTCAAATGAGGCCAATTTTTCCGTGTATTCTTCGCAGCTCCTACTATGAAAGTTCAATTTATGAAAACTATAAAATTAAGATTTATCTTCAATCAAATCTTTCAGAAATATGACAGCTGTTATTTGAATAAATTATCAGTTTATTTATTTTAGTTATTTCATTGTTATTTTTCCAATGCAGTTATTCATAAGCGATTCGGAGTAATGTGTTGTCGCAACATGTGGTTGCGTTTTGTCGATGAAAATACGGATTCGTCGTTAGTTATAAAAAACAAAACTAAATAATCTCACAGGTCATGAAATTTCACTACTGCGTTAATATAGTAAAGTCAAAACTGTGCAATGATATGATATTTAGCACTCAATCGCGATTCATGTAAATGTATAAGCAAGGCTCGATATATTATATTGGCGCTTCCGGCACGACTTACAGTGCTCGAAAATCGAACTTTCAAAGAACATGGTGCAAAATAATATAAAACAAAATCTTTGATGATATAAATAGTATAAATAAGAAATCTCACAGCACTAGAGATGCGATAACCAGTTTGGAATCTACGGTTGTAGCAGCCCTCTATCAACAAAAATTCGACGAAGAAAATCAATGGCTTTTAGATTCTTTAAAGAATATATTAGAAGTATCAGAAGAAATTGATACTAGTTATGATAAACAATTATTGCGTGATTTATTTAATTATAAAAGAAACCCAGTCGGGGCCATTGAGAAATATCTCAATAATACGTTTAAACATGAATATTTTAACAAATTATTTTTAATCGGTGATTGGACACGTGGTTTGGCAAAAGATGAGTTAAGCCTTCAGCAAAATGTATTTTTCTATGCAATTAAATACTACTCAACATTACAAGTAAGATATAAACTTAATTTGTTTATGTATAAGGTAATAAATACTTAGAGGAAGGCCGGGCAAGGCGGGGTACTTAAGGAAATACTAAGTTTTCGAGTACTCAAATACGCTGAATTTTTTTTTTTTTTTTTTTAATGATAATTAAAATAACTAGAAAAAATTTTCAGTTGCCGTTGAAACAAAAAATTGTTATTTTTGCGGGCCCTCTTTTAAAAAGATAAGAAAAAAAAACAAAAAAATTCTGAATTTTAAATGAATTTGATTTAATTAAATTTTTGTAAGTAATTTACATGAAGAAAAATGATACCTTACATGATTATTTGATACAAAAAAAAAAAAAATTGACAGCAATGCTCAATTATATTCACAAAAGTAACTTTGGAATGTTGAAAAAGCATTTAAAAAAAAATTTTTTCTTTTCATAGAATTTCCGGCGTATCCCGTTTTGCCTGCCCTACATTTTCATAAAAAAATACATTCTATAAAACTATACCATTTGAAAATATTATTTAAGCCGACATTTAAAGCCTATCTCTAGAAGTATTTTTCAGGTTCCGAAATAATGAAACATGTTCTTAAAATGATTATTTTCAGAAAAATAAAAATTATTGCGGTGAGTCATCAATTTATAATAAAATATATCAACTCTATGAATCTTTGTTAGTAAGCGTCAATAAAGGATACATTATTATTTATATGGCATACGAATTCGAACAACGAAGTCATGGATACACAGGTTGGTTACCATAATTTGCCCATAATATTTTTTTCGTATGCGCATCAAACAAAAAGCCAAGAGGTGTCCCCTGATCCTACGATACCATGTTTGTACTTTTTATTTTCTATTAGAATAGAAATAACTAAGGAATTTTTTATGTTTTTCAAGATAATAGGCGCTTTAGACAAACATATATGTTAGATGAATATAAAAAAGCAGTTGTTCGTATGACCGCTTCAGCAAGCAGTTATTTAAATAAAATTGATCGGACAGAATATAAAAAATCACAAAATTGTGACCCGGAAAAATGGGCTGAAGGTATGATATTTTTTAATCAACTCTGGAATGAATATACTTATTTTAGCAATTGATTATCTAGGTGTGAATTATATCCGTTTAAAAAATCACGTTTCGTATTATGAACCTAATACAAAATGGGACTGGGATCGAAATGCGAAATACTTAATTAATGAAAAGCCAGAAAGGGAATGCAACAGTACACAAGTATTTTGGAATCCTTCAGCACTGTCAGACGGTGTTGTATACAGCTTAAACTGTCCATTCGTAAGCCAAAGTTTGTTTTATATCACGATCAAGAAATATATTCGCTAAGAAGCTGCTCAATAATATTGAACGATAAATAAATATACACGAATACATTTCAGATTTTTGTCAGTGATTATTCAGGAGATAGCAGTTGTCATCGTTTTCAGAACGATAATTTTACGAAAGCTAAAAATATAGATTGGGAATCAGCATGTACTACCGGAGATAATTCAAGATTAGAACAATTGTGTGCTTGCGATAAACAAGTCGATCAAGATACTAGTATACGAACAATAAGTTTAAGAGAACATTACACTGACAGTGCTGATAGTAGGTAATAAAAAATTCAAATTAATTATTCGAAATGGCCAATCAAAAAATATTTTGTTTTTAATAGAGTTGTCACCGGAATACGATTTATTGTTAAAAATAATATCGTAATGATACAAATTCGAGAAGGTAAATTAGTCAATGGTATTATAGACCCCCAAACCGTTAAATGGATAGATGACGATGGGCAGCATCCTGAAGTAGGTCCGGATACAGTTAAGCTCAGTTATAATATACGAGCGTTTGAATTAGATGACATAGAGTTGCCTGATGAGCATTTGGTAACAGGTATTGCGAATATATTTTAAAAATTATCAACTTTCTGTACATCAATATTTAAGTCTGTATTCGACATAACAATTTTGTGGGCTATGACTAGCTCTTTTGAGCAATTCTTTTATAAATTAACAAATCATTTGCTAATCTGCTTGTGTACATTAATAGGAGTCAAACTCATACTGACAAATGAAAAGCGCATATCGTTAGCAGTAAGAGGATCAGCTATGTATAATGATAGAAAAAGAACTTTCCCATCAATTCACGATCAATGGTATTATTCAACACCTGATCCAGATATAGCGAGGTAATTTTTTATAATTTTAAAATTAGAAACACTGTTTCATCTATTATACTATTATTTTAACTCATTTCAGATTTAATATTTATATAAAATATTTAAAAAATCCAGTTGATTTAAATGATCATAATCATGAAATGAGCACTTCAGGATTGAATTACATTGATTTCACATCATCAGTGTATTCTATGAAAGATAAAAATGTTGCAATTATACCATTTATAGATTCACGCGAACTTGTTACTAATCCACCAATCGCTCTAGGTGGATTAGGAATATTTTACAGAAGTAAACCCGGTTATGGTGGATTTATAGCGTTCAAGTATATCACAGCTAAATGTAATGTTCTCCTTGACAGAGATCATGATCAAGCTATAAATGCTACTTTATCAGACTTACTTAAATATTTAGAATAAAGAAATAATTTAATTTGGCTATGGAAGGTTTGAACATTTTTTCAAAAAAACGATTTACTCCTTTATATACTCTTTTCGGGCATTAAGGGCTTAAATAACATATTACATTCAGCAGCAAGTCCAATATCAAGAGAACCGAGGCTTGTGAGGCCCAAACTACTTCTTTAATTTCACCTCGGGTGCTAATCAATTTGCATGATAACAAGAATGTCATATAGATTAAAATCTGTCAATAAAATAGTTTATTTTTTATAATTGAAAAAAATATATTTTCTTAAAAACGATAATTTTTTATTAAATAAGTTATCTAAACGTTCAGGCTAATAATGTACTATCATTTTTAAGTCATCAAAAAAGAATTAAATAATGTATTAATCGACGTTAATAAACACTTTTATACAAAATAACAAACGTTATCACTCACTGCTTTGTTTCATTTTTCTTTGTTAGCCATCATATAAGCCAATTAGAATCGAATGCCCCAAATTCTTCTAATCACGGCAATTCTACTTTGAAGATCCGTTTAATTAGTCAAAAAATATTAAAGCATATTAATATAATATCCTACTCTATGGGAAAACCCAGTAGGGATACTTATCATAATTCTTATCAATTGTCCTTGTCTTTTTTATAATGTTTTTTTCAATCAAATAATCATAACAACTATTTTAAAAATCATATATAAACAAAACCCGAAATACGGCTTTTAAATTAAAACGAATCAGTTAGTGTTTACGGTACGTTTGTTGCTAGCTAAAATGAATTTAAAAATTCCATTTTCAATAGTTTCTTTAATTATACTTAATCTTTTGATACCATCAAATGCTGTTAACTCAAATGCTGTTAACTCAAATGCTGTTAACTCAAATGCTCAAAAATCGAATTCTGGACCATTAAAGGTATTGGAGAATGCTGGTGGACCTATAGGTAATGTAATGACTCTAATAAGCTTTTTCAAAGAATTAGTTTCTTCGGGTGACGATAGTCAAGAAATATATCAGAGACGATTAACACAAGCATTTAATGACATACATGATATAAGTATAAAAGTTGACGGTATGACAAAGGCAATAGAAAATTTGGGAACTACAATTGTCTCAGCCCTTAATCAAATAGAAATTAACAGAGCTAGGAATGAGCATCTAGTAACTATGAACAATATTCTGGAGGAATCGAAAGAACTTGACAGCCAATTTCGTCAATCACTTTTGCCCCTTGTATTAAAATATAAAACTGCTCCACAACGAGCTATCAATGACTTTGATAACAGCGTAAACATATATAACAACATTTTAAATAAACTACGTTTAATTGGTCGATGGACTAGTGGTTTAGCACCGGATGAATTAGATAGCATTCAGCAGAATGTATTCTCAATTGCAATGAGATACTACCAATCATTAGAGGTGAGACATAAACATTTTTGCATTTTATATGCGACTGATGAATTGTAGACTAATGTTTTTTTAAAAATATCATCCTAAATCATATATTATCACTTAAGGGAAATTTTCATTTGAATTTAAGTTTCTTGTTCTACGAAGACTGTTAGTAAGCAGCTTTAGTTTAACTTTCCGCGAAAAGAATTGCGAATTTTCGAAAATTCGGGAAGATATTTTCTACACCCTGATTTTTAAAAATCGAATTTTCATTAAATGTCGAGATTTTATCATCCTCGGAAGCTAATCTAACATTTTCTGAGAGATGCCTGTACGCGTGTGTGTGTGTATAAATATAAATACATACATATACATATACGCATACGCGTATAAACCGCTTAAATCTTTTTAATAAATTCGCCGATCTCGATGATTCTTGTAGCATTTATAAGAGTTCTTCAAAACTTAGCTTTCGTGCGATTTTCAAATGATTTATACAAATAAATTCTAAGATATTTAAAAAATACGAATGTTTTATTAAATCAAAGTTTGAAGTCTAACTCTAAAAGTATTTTTCCAGTTCTAAAATAATGAAATGTGTACTTTAAATATTGTTAGAAAAATAGAAGTTACTGCGGTGAATCATCAATTTACAATAAATTACATCAACTCTTTGAATATATGTTAGCAACTGTCAGCGAAGGATACAGTATGGTTTTTATGACTTACGAATTCCGCCAAAGAAGTCCTGGAAATACAGGTTGGTTCGATAATTTTTTTTTTTTTCCACGCGTCGAGTAGGGAGCCAAAAAGTGTCCCCTAATCTCGAAAAATGTGTTTTTATTTTAATTTTTAATTCGAATAAAAATAACAAAAGAATTATTTATTTTTTTCTAGCTAATTGGCGTGATCATCAAATGAATATTTTAAAAGAATATAAAAATATAGTGGTTGATATGACCGCATCAGCAACCAGTTATCTGAATAAAATTGATGAAACGGCATACAAAAAATCACAAAGTTGTGACCCGGAGAAATGGGCTGAAGGTTTGATATTTTTAAATCAACTTAGCAATGAATATATTGATTATAACAATTAATTATCTAGGTGTGAATTATATTCGCTTAAAAAATCATGTTTCGTATCATGAACCAAGTACAAGATGGAACTTTGATCGAAATGCAAAAAACTTAATTAATGAAAAGCCAGAAAGGGAATGCAACAGTACACAAGTATTTTGGAATCCTTCAGCACTGTCAGACGGTGTTGTATACAGTTTAAACTGTCCACATGTAAGTCTAAGTTTATTTGATATCATGTACAAAAAAAAACAGTTCACTTGAGCCAAGAAGATTGTTCTCCAAAAGTTTGCTTTATTAATAGAAAACTAAAAATATTTTTAACTAAGAATATTTTTTTAGTTGAAGAAGTTTATTTTAGCTTCGAGAAATTTGTTTGACTATTGAATTCGAATTAATAATATTCTAAAATCAAATCAACAACTTCTTTTTCTCTTATCGGAGACAGTCTTCTGAATTATTGGTATGAATGAATAAAATTTTTGAGTGGAACATTGGAACTATATAACAATGCCACGATACAATATAGGGTATACTATACTACCATTGAGTTAGATACTTGTCATTCATTAAAATGAAGTAGCGGTACTTCTAAGTAATGAATGTATTATGAAGACAATTCTCTTAACTTCGAAATATTAATTTTGTAGAAATTTTTCAACCAGATACTGCACACAGCTGGGTGCAAGCCAAAAAAAAGTTATTTCAGTGTGATGATTAAGAATATACCCTACTAAGCTGCCTGATAATATTTAAATTAAATAAACACGAATATATTTCAGATTTTTCTCGGTGATTATACTGGAGATAGAACATGTAAAAGATTTCAAAATGACAAATTTACGAAAGCTAAAAATATAGATTGGGAATCAGCATGTGCTACTGGAGTTAATTCAAGACTAGAACAATTATGTGCTTGCGATAAACAAGTCGATCAAGATACTAGTATACGAACAATAAGTTTAAGAGAACATTACACTGATAGTGCTGATAGTCGGTAATTAAAATTTCAAATTATTATTAGAAATTTCCAATTAAAGTGCTGTTTTGCACACCTCAATCGCGAAAGCGTTAAGTGTGCTTTATTGTCACTCTTTCGCCCTCGGGCTGTTCAGTGATTTTAAATCCTCTTTACCTTCTATCCCAAGTTCTTAAAAGTATACACAATTTTGAAAGAAATATAGTAGTGGTAAGTACTCCAATGTGTGGTGAAAAATACCACATAAATAGTACTGACAACTAAATATTCTAATAAACATTGATGATTGAAGTTGGCATTACTGCATGTGCGCTTGAAGTTACACCAAGTTGGAGTGTGCATTTCTTTACTCCAACTTGAAGAGACCCCAACTACAGCTGCTGTTGTAGCAACTACAATTTTTTTTCCGTATGAATAAAAAATCATATTAAAAACAAATCATAATTACTATTATGAAATAATAATATAAAAAATCGAGTGACAATAGGGCACTCTCAGCGCTTTCGCGCTTGAGGTGTACAAAATTAACAATTAAAAATATAATGAGCGATTGAGGTGTTCACTTTTGGATTTTCAAACATTTTTTTTTTTCTGATAGAGTTGTCACTGGAATACGATTTATTGTTAAAAATAATATCGTTACGATACGAATTCGAGAAGGTAAATTAGTCAATGGTATTATAGACCCCCAAACCGTTAAATGGATTGATGATGATGGTCAGCGTCCTCGAATGGGTTCTGATACAGTACAACTCAGTTATGATATACGAGCGTTCGAATTAGATGACATAGAATTACCTGATGAACACTTGGTAACAGGTATTGTATATATATCATAAAAATACCAACTTCATGCATACTAATATACGAGTGTATATTAAAGATAAAATTTGAAACTTGTGAGCTATGACTAGCTGATACAAAATTGTTTTATAAATTAATAAATCATATTTCAATAATAATGATGATTTCTTAAACTGGATGTGTACATCAACAGGAGTCAAATTTATCGTGACAAACGAAAAGCGCATATCATTAGCAGTAAGAGGATCAGCTATGTATAACGATAGAAGAAGATTTTTCCCATCAATTCATGATCGATGGTATTTTTCAACACCTGATCGAGATATAGCTAGGTAATTTATTAGAATTTTAAAATTAAAAATACTATGTTTTATCTACTATACTATTATTATAACTCATTTCAGGTTTAATATTGATATAAAATATTTAAAAAATCCAGTTGATTTAAATAATCATAATCATGAAATGAGCACTTCAGGATTGAATTACATTGATTTCTCATCATCAGTGTACTCTTCAAAAGATAAAAACATTGCAATTATACCATTTATAGATTCACGCGAACTTGTTACTAATCCACCAATCGCTCTAGGCGGATTAGGAATATTTTACAAAAGTAAACCCGGTTATGGTGGATTTATAGCGTTCAGATATATCACCGCCAAATACAATCTTCACCTTGACAAAGATTATGCTCAAGCTATGAATACTTCTTTATCAGAGTTATTAAACTATTTAGAGTGATATAAATATCTCGATGAAAATTACTTAAAACATTCCTATCAAATTCTAACGAAATCTTTTTTTTTTTTAATGAGAGGTTAAGTACAGAAACAGTACCATTTTTCTAAATTTTAATTCTCTTAAGAATAATTCATATGAAAGATTAAACCGTTATACAACCATCGCACATTTAAATAGATTGAAGTTTCAGTAAGAGCACAGAACTATACATATATGTACATCAAGTCTTACAAACTCGATGTGGAAAATGAACTCAAGTTATTATACATTATTTTTAAAAATTTTCATGCATAAAAGTAACTCACCACACTAAAACATTCTATACCAGCAGATTTAGTATCAATTTCTGTAAAAAAAAAATCATTTCAATTAATAAATATCTTTCAATTGAAAAAACTATTCAGCAAATAGATTTATTTTTTTAAAAATCAATGCAATTTACATCGTTAACCATATTTTGTAATTTCCAGCCGTCAGAGGACTCTCATCATGACAATATGCGAACTCAAAAAAACCATTTATAATAAATTCATATTAAACTGACTATGGGTTTTGACAAATGAATTTTAATCTAAATAACGACTCATTCAAATTCAATACATTGTATAAAATTATATTTTTATTTGTCAACTTTCAGATAATTTTGAACGTCTAGAAAGTAAACACTGACTTGTTTCATAATTAATATTGAAATGATCTTTTATACAAGACGATATCGCAAGATCATAATAATTTTTTTTGAAAATACGATTGTGAAAAATATAGTAACATATAAAAATATAGTAAAATATTGTGTGAAAATATAATAACTAATTAAGAACTATATCTATTAATAATTCATATGCTTTATAATTTTGCATCAGATTTAATTTAATTAATTTTTTGAAGTAAACAATGAAATAAAATGTTTTTATGTCGCAAATAACGATAACAATTGTGAAAAAGATAAGTAAGCCCGGTTATGGTGGATTTATAGCTTTTAAGTATACCACAGCAGAATATAATATTCTCCTTGAGAAAGATCATGCTAAAGCTATAAATATTACTTTATCAGACTTACTTAAATATTTAGAATAAAAAAATAATTTAATCAAAATATTATAAAAAATATATATGTATTCAGGGGCTGGAAAGGGGGGGGGGGGCAAAACGGAGTACTTAAGGAAATACAAAATATTCAGACAAATGAGTTTTCAATACGAACAGTAAGGTTTAAGTAAATTTTAAAATTAATTATTTAATTTATTTATCAAAATAACTTTCTCTATAACGAAGCAGTCAACCACTGGACGTTGTACTTTAAATATATTTTTATTTTTTTTTTAATGTTATTTTCCGTCTTACGATAATTTAGCATAACAATGACGTTTTACTAAATAGTTATATATTTCCTGAAAGTGACATTGAAATTTAAGTACAAATAATTTACATTCATTGAATAATAAAAATAAATCATAAAAAAGATCTATTCAACACACTGTCCCTTTCTAAAGATCTATGGACGGCTGACGTCATGATTATGTTGAAATAGGGGTCGACATATTTTATAAACACTTGCGCTTCATAGTATTTTAAAGTATTTTTATACTAGACTCGAGTGAGATCTTATACTTTAAACTTCCTGAAGTTACTTTCAATTTTAACGTTCGCATTTTAAAAAGTCTTTCATTGAGATAACATTAAAAATGATTTATCAGTATTCAGATTTGATGAAGTGGTTTTGTCTTATGATTTTATTAATTTTACTGGATATTAAAAATTATTCTGTTGGGAAGTGTATAAATAAAGATAAAAGAGAAAATTTACCATCAACCCACGATGAATGGTATCATCTGAAGCATAATATTACTAAAAGGAGGTAAAGCATAGCATGAACGAATTATTTTTTCGTTCTATACGTTTAGTTGTGTGAGAAATATTGAAAAAACAACTTTCTTTTTTTCGAAAATTTTCAATTTTCATAACGGGAGGTTAAAAAAATTACTACGTCACTTCTATATTAATAGACTGATAATTAATATAGAACGTACGGAAAATTTATTTGAATGAATCATGAATTACAAAAAATGAGTAAACTTGAATCTCTCCATTGAACTAAATTTAAGCTTTTCAAGCCCAATAAAGTTATGTATGGCATTGAACTACGAAAATTAAAAAAAATCTCAACTGGTTGGTAACCTGAAACTTTTAATTATTGTGTACGATTATTTTTAAAAAAAATAGTAAAGATTTGAGAATAACTAAATGTTAATAATCCTAATAAAAAGTGATAAATTCTTTATTCACTCAAAATTTATTCCCGATTTTTCGGAGTGTATAACACCCTACTTCATGAGGAAGATTCACAAGAGATATTCTTCAAAGGTTCAATACGATTCTTCTTGTCGATGTAACAAAACCTTTTAGCAAATGGTGTCTCATGATTGTTAGATACAGTTAGATACAGTTCTTACTCCGCTTGTAAGATGCATTACGCAAAAAAATTATTGTTGTTGGTTATGCTATGGTTTCATAGCGAAGCCGGACTATATTAGCCACTCAACGGAAATTGAAATGAACACATGCAAAAGTTATTGTGACCATAGTAAAATTAACAGTGGTTTTAGTAATTTGAGATATAAATTCTTGCCAATTTTACGATGGTCATAGTAATTTTGGCATGTGTTTACTTCAATTTTTTCAGGTCAATGTGACCAACATGGCCCGGCTTCATTATTTTTCCGTCTATTCTTCGCAGCTCCTGCTATGAAAGTTCAGTTTCAGTTCAGAAAAGATAAAGATATATTGTAAATCAAATCTTCCAGAAATACGACAGTTGTTATTCCAATTGATTAACGATTTATTTATTATAATTATCTAATTGTTATTTTTTATTAGCACTTATTTATAAGTGATTCAAAGTAATGTGTTATCGCACTATGTGGTATAGTAGCGTTTTTGTCGCTTTAAATACGGTGACGTCGTTAGCTACAAAAAGCAAAATTAAGTAAACTCACAAGTCGTGAAATTTAATTAATACATGAGTATAGTAAAGGTAAGTCTCGATATATTATATTGGTACTTCCGGCACGACTTACAACGCTCGAAAATTGAACTTTCAAAGTAGGCGTTGCAAAAAAATATGAAACAAACTCTCTGATGATATAAATAGTATAAGTAAGAAATCTCACAGCACTAGAGAAGCAATTAGCAGTTTAGAATCTGCGATTGTAACAGCCCTCTATCAACAAGAAATTGACGAAGAAAATAAACGGCTTTTAGATTCTTTAAAGAATATATTAAAAGTAGCAGAAGAAATTGACATTAGTTATAATCACCAATTATTGCATCAGTTATTCAGTTATAAAAGAAACTCAGCCACGGCTACTAAAAAATATATTGATAGTACGTTCGAAGATAACAAATTGTTACGCAGATTATTGTTAATCGATGAATGGTCAAGTGGTTTAGCACAATATAAATTAAATAGTAATCCGAATAATGTATATTCAATTGCAATTAAGCACTACTCAAGAATACAGGTAAGATATAAAATTAATTTGTTTATATATAAGGTACTAATAGTTACTCTGTAAAAAAAATTTTGGTGTGAAAATGGCCCTCGCACACTTTACATGGTTCTCTCCGTGTAAATTGACGGTGTGACATTTTTTCGTTGTAAACCATCAACAGGTGTACTTTTAACAGGGTATAAGTGTTATCTTTCACACTGCTCGGTTTTATCAGTTCAAAATTCATACATTGCCCGATCATAAGATATATATATATATATATATATATATATATATATATATACATATATATATATATATAGATGTATGTATATGTACATATATGTATAAATCTTTGTAAAACTCTCTAAACTTTACAATATGTGGGAAACTACATTTATACATAAACTCAATTTGCATAAAAAGATTCATTCTATAAAAATATACCATTTAAAAATATAATATAAGCCGTCATTTAAAGCCTAACTCTAGAAATATTTTTCAAGTTCCATAATAATGATATGTGTTTTTATAATGATGATTTTCAGAAAAATAAAAATTACTGCGGTGAGTCATCAATTCAAAATAAAATATATCAACTCTATGAATCTTTGTTAGCAAGCGTCAGTAAAGGATTCACTATGATTTATATGGCTTACGAATTCCAACAACGAAGACCTGGAAATACAGGTTAGTTACGACAATTTATATATTTTTTTATACACAAATCAAACAAGAAGCCAAAGGGTGTCCCCTGATCTTGCCGAAACATATTTTCATTTTTTATTTCCAATCCCAATAAAAATAACCGAAGAACTGGTGTTTTTTTTTTTAAGATAATCGGCGCCCTGCACAAGTAATTGTATTAAATCAATATAAAGAGGTGGTTGTTCATATGACCGCTTCAGCAAGCAGTTATTTGAAGAAAATCAATGAAACGATATATAAAAAATCACAAAATTGTGATACGGATGAATGGGCTGAAGGTTTGATATTTTTGAATTAACCGTGAAATGTATATACTAATTTTAACGTTTGATTATTTAGGTGTGAATTATATTCGTTTAAAGAATCATGTTTCGTATTATGAACCTAATACAAAATGGGATTGGGATCAAAATGCTGAATACTTAAAAGATATGAAGCCAGAAAAAGAATGCGACGGTACACAAACATTTTGGAATCCATCTATGCCCGATGGTGTCATATACAGCTTAAACTGTCCATTCGTAAGCCAAAGTTTGTTTTATATCATGATAAATAAAGCTGCCCGATAATATTGAAAACTAAATATATATACACGGATACATTTTAGATTTTCGTCAGTGATTATTCAGGAGATAGCAGTTGTCAACGTTTTCCAAAGAACGATTTTACGAAAGCTAAAAATATAGATTGGGAATCAGCATGTACTACCGGAGATAATTCAAGATTAGAACAATTATGTGCTTGCGATAAACAATTCGATCAAGATACTAGTATACGAACAATAAGTTTAAGAGAACATTACACTGACAGTGCTGATAGTAGGTAATAAAAAATTCAAATTGATTATTCGAAATGGCCAATCAAAAAATATTTTGTTTTTAATAGAGTTGTCACCGGAATACGATTTATTGTTAAAAATAATATCGTAATGATACAAATTCGAGAAGGTAAATTAGTCAATGGTATTATAGACCCCCAAACCGTTAAATGGATAGATGACGATGGGCAGCATCCTGAAGTAGGTCCTGATACAGTTAAGCTCAGTTATAATATACGAGCGTTTGAATTAGATGACATAGAGTTGCCTGATGAGCATTTGGTAACAGGTATTGCAAATATATTTTAAAAATTATCAACTTTCTGTACATCAATATTTAAGTCTGTATTCGACATAACAATTTTGTGGGCTATGACTAGCTCTTTTGAGCAATTCTTTTATAAATTAACAAATCATTTGTTAATCTGCTTGTGTACATTAATAGGAGTCAAACTCATACTGACAAATGAAAAGCGCATATCATTAGCAGTAAGAGGATCGGCTATGTATAATGACAAAAAAAAAACTTTCCCATCAATTCACGATCAATGGTATTATTCAACACCTAATCCATATAAACCAAGGTAATTTATGATAATTTAAAAATTTTAAACACTATATTTTATCTGCTCCAGTATTATTACAACCCATGTTATTTCATATTACAGATCTAATATTGATATAAAATACTTCAAAAACCCAGTTGATTCAAATGATCTCAATCATGAAATGAGCACTCCAGGATTGGATTACATTAATTTCTCATCATCAGTGTATTCTTCAAAAGATGAAAATGTTGCAATCATACCATTTATCGATTCACGCGAGCTTGTTACTAATCCACCAATCGCTCTAGGTGGATTAGGAATATTTTACAATAGCAAACCCGGTTATGGTGGATTTATAGCGTTTAAATATATCACATCCGAATATAATATTCTCCTTGACAGAGATCATGATCAAGCTATAAATACTACTTTATCAAACATACTTAAACATTTAGAATGAGAAAAAAATTAAATAGAAATTACTGAAAATATTTGTATCAAGTCTTAACAAAATCTACCTTACTCGTTTTCTAATTTCTCATCGTTTTGCGTACGTTTGGTAAAGGAAAAGAAGGAAAAAAGGGGCCGCTAATTAGAAATTTCCGCCATGATCAAAACGAATTTAAAATTAAAAAATTTCACAAATAAATTTTGTATTACAAAAATAAACCTTTTCTTATACGATAATAACTTGATTATTAATAATGATTAATCATTTCATGTGAACAATAAATACGAATGATGTACTGAAAAACGGAAACTGCCAAAGAATTTAAAAAAAATTACTGAAATATAATCTGCTGAAGATGAAGCATGGCCGCTGCCGCATTGCTATTCAAACGCTCACGTTCAGTTTGAAATATCTTTATTTACTTAAAACGCAGTTATTATTTTCACAATATCATGCTAAAGAATTGAGCCCATTTGGAGTTACAAGTTAAAAGTACGTTATGCTTTGGACGGTTAAAACATCGTTTCAAAAATTGAGGACTTAAATAATATATTACATTGAGCGGCAAGCCCAACATCAAAAGAGCTGAAGCTTGTGAGGCTCAAACTACTTTTTTAATTTTAACTCGGGTGCTAATCAATTTGCATGATAACAAGAATATCATATAGATTAAAATCTGTCAATAAAATAGTTTATTTTGTATAATTGAAAAAAATATATTTTCTTGACGATAATTGTTTTTTAAATAAGTTATCTAAACCTTCAGGCTAATAATGTACTATCATTTTTAAGTCATCAAAAAAGAATTAAATAATATATTATTGGACGTTAATAAACACTTTTATACAAAATAACAAATGTTATCACTCACTACTTTATTTGATTTTTCTTTGTTAACCATTATGAGTTAATTAGAGTCGAATGCCCCAAATTTTTCTAATCGAGGCAATTCTATTTTAATGATCCGTTTAATTAGTCAAAAAATATAAAAACATTAATCTAATACCCTACTCTATGGGAAAACCCAGTAGGGATACTTATCATAATTCTTATCAATTGTCCTTGTTTTTTTTATAATGTTTTTTTCAACCAAATAATCATAACAACTATTTTAAAAATCATATATAAATGAAACTCAAAATACGGCTGTTAATTAAAACAAATCAGTTAGTGTTTACGGTACGTTTGTTGCTAGCTAAAATGAATTTAAAAATTTCATTTTCTATAATTTCTTTAATTATACTTAATCTTTTGATACCCTTAAATGCTCAAGAAAAACAAAAATCTGGGCCATTAGATTTATTTGCGGCCGCTACTGGTCCTGTAGGTAATGTAATGACTTTAATAAGCTTTTTCAAAGAATTAATTTCTGTGGGTGACAATAGTCAAGAAAAATATGAGGCACGATTAACGCAAGCATTTAATGACATACATGATATAAGTATAAAAGTCAGTGACATGACAAATGCAATACAAAATGTCGGAACTACAATTGTATCAGCCCTTAATCAAATAGAAATTAACAAATCTTATAATGACCGTGTAGCAGATATGATCCATATTCTAAATGAATCGAAAGAAATTGATATCAAATTCCGTCATCACTTATTGCCCTTATTATCAAGATATAAATCTGCCTCACAACAAGATATTACTAAATTTATTGATGACACGTTTAACGATAACAAATTGTTACGCAGATTATTGTTAATCGATGAATGGTCAAGTGGTTTAGCACAATATAAATTAAATAGTGATCCGAATAATGTATATTCAATTGCGATTAAGCACTACTCAAGAATACTGGTAAGATATAAACTTTATTTGTCTTTATATATAGCTTATTAATTGTAGACTAACGTTTTTCATAAAAATTTATATCCTAAAATCATATATTATAATTTAGGAAAAATTTTTACTCGAATTTACGTTTTTTGTTCCAAGAAAACTATCAATGAAGGATAAGTTTTTTAAATTCCCACTAAAAAAATTTTAATGTACCTGAAAATCGTAACGTTTTTCACGCAACTAAAAAAAGATATTGGAAAGCTAAAAATCTACTGGATGACTAGAATCCTGAAATGTTTCGTATATAGATGATGTTATGTCAGCTGAAAATCAGGCCACTCATGATTTCCGGAACTACCTTTTTACAAGTCAAATTAAATGAATTTTTTTGATTTTCGTTGCACGAAAAACGTTCCGATTTTCAGGTACATGAAAATTACGAATTTTCAAAAATCGAGATTTCATCAGATGTCAAAGTTTTGGGGTCCTAGGAAGTTATTTTGATATTTTCAGAGAGATGTCTAGCTGTGAGAATCGCAGAAGCTCAGGTCGCCGACCTGAGTCGAACGAATAACTCATGCAGTTAATAAATTAAAAAAAAAATAGTTATTCACAAAAAACTGAAATTTTGAAGTATATAGCATTTAAATTTAATCGTTTCCGAATATTTTCCTCTTTTTTTTAGGATACGATATTTTCCGTAAGAGTGAAAAATCCGTAAAAAAAAAAAGAAGTTTTTTTGCAAAGTGAGATATCGAGCTCCATCAGGGCTCAAAAGAAGCGTCTTCTTACCCCCCACAAAAACACGTGCATAGCTATATACGAAAATTTCAATATTTGCTATAGATATGGTCAATTGTTAGTAAATTGGCAATTTTGAACAATTCAACAATTTATTACTTAAAAAGTTTTCAATACTTTGATTTGAACTTTGAAACACAGTTTTGAACTTTGGTACACAGGAGAATTTGTTTTTGGCGAAAAGTTGTTTTTTACCGCTTTACGTTTGACTTAATTTATTTTATACGTTAGTTATAAAAATTCTAACATATGAGAAATAATATAAAAAAAAAAAAATTGTTCTTTCATACTAATCAATTTGTCTGATTTGATAAAAAAATAGAATTTCGTTCACGTTATCTTCAACAAAAAGAAATTTTAAGGAAGTAAACATGTAGATTGCCAGATTACTGATTACGACTTCGAGTCTCGAACTTGTTTTTTTTTTATGTTTTTTTATGAATCATAAACTTAAAATATTCTATTGGAGTTCTAAAATAATGAAATGTTTACTTGAAATATCTATTTTCAGAAAAATAAAAATTTTTGCGGTCAATCATCAGTTTATAATAAAATACATGATATGTATCAATATATGTTAGGATGCATCAGCGAAGGATACAGTATGCTTTTTATGGCTTACGAATTCCAACAACAAAGACCTGGAAATACAGGTTGGTTATTACAATTTACATCTTTTTTTACACTTGTCGAGCAGGAAGCTAAAGGGTACCCCCTGATCCTGCTAAAACATACTTTTCTTATTTATTTTTTATACGAATATAAATAACCAAAGAATTATTTATTTTTTTTTAAGACAATCGACGCCCTGCACAAAGAATCGTGCTAGAACAATACAAAGAAGCAGTTATTCGTATGACCACTTCAGTAAACAGTTATCTGAAAAAAATCGATGAGACGGAGTATAAAAAATTACAAGAATGTGACGATGAGAAATGGACTGAAGGTTTGATATTTTTTAATCAACTCTGGAATAAATATGCTTAATACAACAATTAATTATCTAGGTAAGAATTACATTCGTTTAAAAAATCATGTTTCGTATCATGAACCGAGTACACGATGGGACTACGATCAAAATGCAGAAATCTTAAACAATATGAAGCCAGAACACGAATGCAACGGTACACAAGTATTTTGGAATCCTTCAGCTATATCCGATGGTGTTATATACAGTTTAAACTGTCCACTCGTAAGTCAAAGTTTGTTTGATATTATGCACAATAAAAAAAAAATAGTTAACTTGAGCCAAGAAGATTGTTCTCCAAAAGTTTGCTTCATTAATGAAGAACGAAAAATTTTTTTAATTAAGAATATCTTCTCGGTTTATGAAATATAATTTAGCTAAGAAAAGTTAGTTTGAGTGTTGAATCCGAATCAATAATATTCTAGAATCAAACAATCAACTTTTTTTTCTCTTAGCGGAAACAATCTTTTGATTTGATAGGATATACTATACATAATTGAGCTAGATAATTGTTTTCCTGTCAGGTGAAGTAGTCTGACTTTTAAATAGTAAATATATTATGAAGAGATTCATGTTACTGAAATAAGCTGACGTCTAATAAATTTTAGATTTTTTTTAAAACCAATACATTTGAAAAAGAAAATTTCCAAAAATTGCACCTATAGATTTTTTAATTTTTTACACGTGCGTATTTTTAGTTTTTTTTTTTTTTAATTAAATTGTTGAAAAAAAAATTCGAAAATAATCGATTGCAATCTCGCGACGAACCTCAAAACGCCGTTGCAGCCTAACACCGGTGGCTTCCCCTTTCACCGGATTTATTTTTTTTTTTTTTTTTCAGGAAATTTTTTTAATGGTTAAAGCACTGGTTTTTGTTACTTAGCGCATACGGAAATTCTTGCGTTTAAATAATGTTACTTATTTCGAAAAATGCAATTTTTTTCAAACAAAAAAAATTAAATAATATTATAAATACGTTACATCTTGATTAAAAAAAAAAATTCTCTTATATTAAGAAACAAAACTTTAAAATATGATCTATTGTAACGATCTATTAATTACAGTATAAAACAAATGTTGACATGAAAAAAAATTTTAATCAAGATACAAATTTAAAGATAATTTTTAATTTTCTAATTGATCTAAAAAACTTTCTTAAACAACAAATATATTCCTCGAGCCCAAAAAAACCGTATTTCAGTGTGAAAATTAATAACATACCCTACTAAGCTACTCGACAATATATAAATTTTGAAAACACGAATATATTACAGATTTTTGTCAGTGATTATACCGAAGATAGCAGTTGTCAACGTTTTCCAAAGAACGATTTTACGAAAGCTAAAAATATAGATTGGGAATCAGCATGTACTACCGGAGTCAATTCAAAATTACAACAGTTATGTTCTTGCGATAAACAAATCGACCAGGATACTAGTATACGAACACTAAGTTTAAGAGAACATTACACTGATAGTGCTGATAATCGGTAATAAAAAATTCAAATTGATTATTTGAAATAGCCAATTAAAAATTTTTTTTTTTTTTTATAGAGTTGTTACTGGAATACGATTTATTGTTAAAAATAATATCGTTACGATACGAATTCGAGAAGGTAAATTAGTCAATGGTATTATAGACCCCCAAACCCTCAGATGGATAGATGATGATGGTCAGCGTCCTCGAATGGGTTCTGATACAGTTAAACTCGGTTATGATATACGAGCGTTTGAATTAGATGACATAGAGTTGCCCGATGAGCACTTGGTAACAGGTATTGTATATATTATAAAAATTATGAATTTTTTGTACATTAATATTCCAGTCTGTAGCCGACTTAAAAGTTTTGTGGGCTTTGACTAGCTCTGTTGAGCAATTATTTTATAAATTAATAAATCAATCATTGATCTGCATGTGTACATCAACAGGAGTCAAATTTATCTTGACAAACGAAAAGCGTATATCATTAGCAGTAAGAGGATCAGCTATGTATAATGATAGAAAAAGAACTTTCTCATCAATTCACGATCAATGGTATTATTCAAAACCTAATCCATATAAACCAAGGTAATTTATGATAATTTAAAAATTTTAAATACTATATTTCATCCACTCCAATATTGTTACAACCTATGTTATTTCATATTACAGAACTAATATTGATATACAATATTCAAAAAATTCAGCTGATTTAGAAGAACATAATCTACAGTTAAGTACTCCAGGATTGAATTACGTTGATTTCTCAACATCAGTATATTCTTTAAACAGTGAAAATGTTGCGATTATACCATTTATAGATTCACGCGAACTTGTTACTAATCCACCAATCGCTCTAGGTGGATTAGGAATATTTTACAAAAGTAGACCCGGCTACGGTGGATTCATAGCGTTTAAATTTATCACGGCCAAATATAATATTCATCTTGACTCAAATTTTGCTCAAGCTATGAATAATACTTTTTCAGACTTACAGAAGTATGTAGCATAAAGAAATAATTCGATAATAATTAATTAGAATTTTTTTATCGAGTTTTAACGAAATCTCTGTTCTCCATTTTTTTAAATAAAAGGCATAGTACATAAGGTGTACCATTTTTTAAAATTTTAAATCTTTTAGAAATAATTTTTGTATGAAGGATAAAACCGTAATACAACCATCGCAAACTTAAATATATTAGAATTTTAGTAAGAGCACAGGAATATATATATAAATCTTCATAAAACCGATGTAGAAAACAAGCTCAAATCATTATACATTATTTTAAAGAATTTGTTATATATAAAATTAACTCACCACACCATGAAATTTGTATACCCGCAGACGCTCTATTAATTTCTGTAAAAAAAAAACCATTTCAATCAATAAATATTTGTTAATTAAAAAAACATTTCAGCAAATAAATTTATTTTTTGAAAGATCAATGCAATTTACCTCGCTAACTTATACTTTGTAATTTCCAGCAGAGGACTCTCATCATGACAATATGCGAACTTAAAAAAAAAATTCACTTATCACTTCTCACTTCACTGATTAGTTCACTACTTTACACTGATTTTAATAAAGACAACAACACTTTTGTTTTTTAATTCGACATCACCAGTTCATTACGATACTAGAAGTAACAGACATTAAAAAAAATTATTTCGTTTAAAGCGACATAAAATATCTACAGCAAAAAATTTTGAAAATTCCACAGCAAAAATTAAAAAAAAATTTTTCTTGCACATCGTGGAATTTATATTCTATTTACTACTTGTTTATAAAAATTAAAAAAATTTTTGATGTCTGCATCTTTCAGTATCATAGTTTATTACAAAATCTTTAACCCACGATTTAATATTCACTTCACTACCACTTCACATTTATTAACAACAAGAAACTACTTATTAAATTCACAGAAAAAAAAATATAAAAGCAACTTGCAAGCTAGGAACCACCAAACTTCGCTCATGAATGTCGACTCATAATTTTGAGAAATTAATACAAATCATTATCGCAACTCAAACTCAGTAACTTCACAAACTTATTAAAACATATTTACAAATTATCACTTTCGATGCTTATAGAAAAAACTGATAAATAATATACGTATACACTAAAAATGTTCATTCGAATTGCAGCCATTACGCATTATATTATTGCTTCAAATCTGAACGTTGCGTCGCGAATGAAGAGCTGCTATTGGTTGGTGGCTGGTTGCGCACGCGACTCATAGAGGCGCAACAGTCTGAATCCTACCGTAGAATATTTATAACCACGGCGCTAGTCGTAACTTTGAATTTAAATTTTAAATGCCGGCTATATTTTTTTCCAATGCTTTACTTACTTAGAGAAAATTCTCATGATTTATTTCTCCATTAGAGCTAATGTAAAATTTTTAATAGATCAACTTTTTAATTAATTTTTTTTTTTTAGAGATCACCAAAATATTCAAAATAATAATTTGAGTCCCCGAAGCTTATTCAATTTATAACTCAATAAAAATATAATCTTCATTAATTCACGACAATATTATTTAATAAAATGACCGAAAATTAAATTTTTTTAACCCATTACGAGTTGTTCAGATATAAATATGAAAGTGAAAGCAGCCCGAAATGACTTTATTAAATATGAGTGTGAATGTAGCAGACATCAGAAAAATTTTAAATAATTAATAAATCGATTAAATAATTAATAAAATAAAATTTTAAAAAAATGGGCATTTAAAAAATTTTTAAATTAATAAGTGCATTTTTAATAAATATTGTTTTTTGAATTATTTCCTCTATTTATTTGTAATTTTAAATTTGTCTGATGTCTGCTACATTTATGATACTGAAGTTAGCCGATGTCTAAAAATTTTTGGATATTGTTCGAAACGATAAATAGTAAAAAAAAAAAATTATAATAAATTCCATTCATAGTTTTTTTTAAATTTTCTACCTGAGAATTTTTTTTATCATTAACTTTTAAAAAAAACAAAATCAAAAAATTAAAAATTGTTTGTTGATTTCGGGACCATATTCACACTCATAAATTTTTAAGGACCAGTTTTTCAAAATCGGGGTTATTTTTATCCGGTTTTAAATTAATATTGTCAGCACATCTATACATTAATAATATATAGATATACCAGTAATAATAATTTAAATCTTGATCAAAAATGAACCCGGTGTGAAAAACTGGGCCTAATTATTTCTTAAAATAAATATGATAAACTAATTAAAGAGAGGAACGTACATTCATCAGCAAAGTTAGAGTTAGAACTAAAACTAACAAGATGGCCGACGACACTTTTAACTTGGCGTCCCCGCTAGGAGGCGCGGATGTTTCGAAAACCAATTCAACCTTATCTTCGATCGATAAAAAATGTTTCTTCATTTTCTACCAAAAAAAGGTTATTTCCACGTTCCAACACACACTAATGTCCGTGGAAAAATTCCGTTCAAGAGCTATTCTAACTTTCTTTAGTTGTTTATTTAAAATATATTTATTTAACGATTGAAAGTGTCTTTGCAATAAACGTCCATAATCTTGACACTGCGTTATTTTATTTTAAGTAAATAACGCGTGCACGTCTGATTTAATTACTAACATGTGTATATACATTATCATTTAGACATTATATTATATATATGACATACATATAAATATATATATGTACAACATAAATTTAATATTCGCAATCGAGGCTAGCTGACCAAGTGTGTTTATAAAAAGTTATTTTTTAAGTTCGTAATGGCTGGATTTACCGAAAGTGCGTTAGTTAAAAAATTGTTGGATCTTAATCCATCCCAACAGAGTATTCAGACATTGTCATTGTGGTTAATTCATCATAGAAAACATCATGGTACTATTGTTAAAGTTTGGTACAGAGAAATGTGCAAAGGTACTTACGCAAAAATATATTATAAATACGTAATATAACAAAAAAAAACATATATGTACACATTTATTTATATTTTATTGTAAATAGACGTCAATGAATTACTTATAAATAAAAAAAAAATTTTTTTGTTTGTAATAAATATTTAAAATTATTTTTCCTGTTTATTTTATTTTTCATTTATTTATTCGTTTATTTATTTTTTTTTTTTAGCCAGAGATAATAGGAAGTTGATGTTCATGTATTTGGCAAATGATGTAATACAAAATAGCAAGAAAAAAGGTCCGGAGTTTGGTAAAGAGTATGGTAATTTCTTACCAAAAGCTTTTGAACATATGAAAGGTTTTGATGAAAAAACGAGGGAACGATTGAATAGATTGTTACAAATTTGGGAGGAACGTGGCGTTTATGATAAATCACAAATTTTGGAATTTAAAACGGCATTAGATTCTGTTAATGAACCTATCAAGGAACCTGGTACTCCTCCTCCAAGAAAAAAACCTAAACTTGATGATAAAAGTAAAGTGAAGGTATTTGATAAATTTTTTTAAGTAATTAAATTTATATTTGTTTGAATATTTATTTATTTATTGAATTCCTTTTATAGACGTCAACACCCAAAATAGAGAAGAAGGAAAAGAAAGAAAAAAAAGAAAAAAAGGAACGTAAAAAATCGGAGACTGAAGTTGAAGTTGATGGTACCAAAGAATTACATGTGACTTTGAGCCCCAGAACACCTGCTGGTGATCCACCAGAAACTGAGGAACTTATTAAAGCTTTAATGGTAAGTTTTTATCTTTTAAATAAATTTACTTAATTAAAGTCCTGGTTATTCATTTCGATCTGTAATTTTTTTAACAAAATTCTTTTGTTTTTTTTTGTAAGTTATTATTTTTAAATAAATTCAAAAATTACTAGACGTCGGCTAATTATAGTATCATACGATTATCAGATTTTAAAAATAATTAATGCTTACAGTCTTGTTTAATGATGACTCAAAAATAAAAGTAAATTTTTTTTCTTTTAAATTTGAATTAGTTTCTGTGGTATTTTATGTTTCTATTTAAATAAAAGAAATAGTAAAGTTGAATGTTCGTCACGACGGCAATAATTTTAAAGAGGCCAAGAAACACATTTGTAATGCACCCGATATATAAATAAGGTATATGACCTGGTTAACGTTTTTTTTAAGGATAGCAGATAACGTTTTTTTGCAGTAACTGTCAGAGTCAGTAAAAAAAAATAGTCCATAGGCACGTGATCGAAAACTCAATTAACAAAATTTAATAATTATAATTTATTGTTTTTCAAAAATAATTTTGTCGTCCATATTATCGATCCAAAAAAATAAACATTTTTTATTATAAAAATTGTAGATAATTACTTGTTAGTTAATTAAAAACTTATAGTTAAACCTGTTGGAAAAAAGTATTTAAATTTAAATATACTATTTATTTTTTAAAGTACAACTTTCTATGGCCTCTTTAAATTCATTTTCACTGTTATTGAAGAAGAATTTCTTTCAGCTCTTACATAAAATATATAACCATCTACAAAATAACATATTATTTATTTTCTAATAATAATTTAAACTTTCTTGACGAATAATAATTTTAAAACTTTTGAAAATTTTAAATTTTATTTCTCACATCCTCAAATCATAGAAATGGATTTATATATTTTTTAAATAATCTACAATAGTGTAACTTTTTAATAAAATTTATTTCTATAATTTTGAGTCAAAACTAAATTGAATTATATTTACATACAATAAATTAATTCTCATTATAAGTAACATATGTAATACGGTGGCCTAATAAAACTTTTTTTTTCGAGTTTCATATGAAAATGTGTTGGTTTAAAATATTTATAGAAGCTCTCCAAAAATCAGCTTGATAAAAAATTTTCAAGTGCATTCTCAGACAATGCTCCGACTTTTTAAAAATATTCAATGACCTTGAACTGTCAACCATGTCAAAATTTTATAAATTAATTTCAAAAAAATTGAAGCATTTTACAACAGAACGACGAAGTTATTATTTCGCCGACATATAAATCTTTTAAAAAATTACTCACAGTTGCTATCAATTAGAAGATGAAAAAAATTTGATAAATAAATTGCAGCCTGAAAAATTTGACATTCCAAATTAAAAAGTTGGCACAAATTCCTAATTGATATCAATTGTAAATGATTTTTTAAAAAATCTATGTCTCGATGAAATTGTAACTGTGTTGCCCTTTTCAATTAATGCTTTAACTTGTTGTTAATTAATTATCAAAATTCTCATACGGTCATTACAATTGAGTCATTGACTATTTAAAAATAAATCGGGGCACTGAGAATGCCCTCAATAAATAAATTATCAAGATATATAATTATTTAAAAATGTTTAAAAAACTAACAATGTTATTTAATTAATAAATATTTATATTTAATTTGATTTGGATGAAAGGATTTAGAAAACACGGCATCATCAGACGCAAATGTGAGAGAAAGAATAGCGTCACTACCTCCAGAAGTATCAGAAGTATCTTTGCTTGCTAATTTAGCAGATCGTTCAGCCGCTGACCAGCTGAGTATTGCAGTTAATGAGGCTGCTACATTGCTTGCTGATTACAACGGACGCTTGCAAGCTGAAATGGAGGATCGTAGAAGACTATTGACAATGCTCAGGGATTATACTTTAGCACAAAGACAATTGTTACAACAAGCACAAACTACTCTTGACGTAATTAATAATTACTATTTTATTACTTAATCAATTATTGAATGAGTGGATTTATAAAAATCAATAACCATTAAATAAATTATAATTTATTTTTACAGGATTATAAAGAAAAGTTGAAAAAAATATGTGCAGTACGTGCTGAAGTTAAATCACACATTTCAAATTTACCAGATTTAACACAATTACCAGATGTTACTGGTGGCTTAGCACCGTTACCATCAGCTGGAGATCTTTTTTCACTTCACTAGTATACGCCTTTATTAATTATATTATTTTTACAATTAATTAGTTAATTACTGATATTAAAGTCGAAGAAATTATAAAATATATATAAATATATTTACGAAAATTGAAATCATTGAGCGAAATTTATTTTTAAAATCAAGACTCAGTATCAGTTAATCAGTTAATTAATTTTTACTATATTTTCATTAATAGAGACCATAAGCTTCCTCATGACGCTGTGATTTTTTGTTTTTCAAAATAAATTGAAAGACAAAAAATAACGTTTAATTGAACAAAAACAATTAATAAAATTGACAAATAAATGATAATTAGAGTCGTATCAAAGGGAGCTTCCTAAAGTTCATAATTATTATTAAATCAAGATTTAAATAAATAATTTAATGCTGAGAATGAAAGGAAAAAATGTATTTTTAATGACTGCGAATGCTTTTTAATAATCATTACATTATTATTATCATTATTATTACTATTATTATTATAAATATTATTTTAATAAATCAATGAATTATTAATGCACACGTAACGATGTAAAGATATTTTTACTCGTCATGAGGTAATTAAATTAAAATAAATTTATTTGTATGTTATATTTAAAAAAAAAAAAAAAAAAAAACGATCGTTTGTAATTAATAGTACGATTAATTACTTAGTTTTATTAATGAACTATTGTTTATTATTATTAATTAGTTAGTGAATTATTTTTATCATTGCTATATATTTCATTATTAAAGTATCAGTTGTATATTTTTTGGCTATGATTTGATAGTCTGTTAGTTGTAAATATGTATCGTTAAATAATTAAATAAAATAAATTTTTTATTATTATTTTCAATCATACGCACGAATATTATTGATTATTATTACTATTATATTTTTGAATCGTGTAAATGGTAAATAAAAAATTGAAAAAAAAAAAAAATAATAAATAAAAAAATAAACAAATGCTTGTAAAATTAATTAGTTCTAATTAGAAATCTAATATTTTATTTTATTTACATGGCTGATTTTTAACAAATATTCAAAAGTTATATCGAGGAAGACGTGGTGCTAAATTTTGATTAATGATAAACTAAAAAAATTTTAAGTAATGACTTGATTTGATTCAAATGTGCGCATGTAATAAAATAAACAAATTACAAAAATAAATATATTATGATAATAAATTCAATTATTAATCAGCCATTTGCGTAATGTCATGATTAATTGGCGGTATATTTAAAGATGATAAATTAACTACTGTGTTATTAATTAATTCTCAGGTCTCGTGCGGATGCGGCGGTCGTGTTGGTTTAAGAATAAGTTTTCCAGTGTCGTCGCAACTCATATTAAAATCACGCAAAACACTTCGTGTTCGTTGTGTTATTATACTTGGAGCAATGACACGCCCGTGGACACCTAACATGAATAAAATTACTGTAACAAAAAATAAATACGTATTTACTTACACGTATGTTATAGTATGAAAAAAAAAAAAAGTATAATTATTTCTAGTGACCCAATAAATTACTCGGATTTTAATTATTACCAATAAATGTTTGATAAAATATCATAATTATTTTAATTAGCTGGTAGTTAAGTTCTTTTAATTAATTGATAAAATTTTGATACGCTTATGACAGTCATTGAAAATCTTACAAAAAGTGGGGGCACGGTCTGAGAATGACCTCAAGTAAATCCGTAATTTAATAAAATATCTTAATATATTTGAATAAATATAGTTACCTAATAAAATACTAGCTAATGCAAAAATAGGATGATTATAAAGACTTTGTGTAAATGATACTGCTGATGTATTTGGATCTGTCAGCCAATGCCAAGCTCCTACTGCTGTGCATATTGAAATAAAACCCAAGAGTACTGAAAAACAACAATAATAAATAATTATTTAAATTAATTGACAACAAAATAAATAAAAATTTTATTTACTTCTCCATCTTAATGTTGAAGGTTGCAAACTAGCAATAACTTCAGTAAGTCTTCTTTCGAAAGCTTTGAGATCTAAAAAAAAATTATTTATAATTTAAAATATTGATATGATTTAAATATGAGTAATAAATAAATTTAATAATCAAACTTACCTTCACAGACAGTTTGATCTAGTGACATAGTTATGAACTATTTAATTTTTTATACTTGTATTAATTAATTTAATTAACTTTGTTAGAAACTATAATAATTTATTTAACAAAATAATTATTTATACTTATTATTAAATCGTAAGTTATCATAAAATAGGTTTGTTTTTATTGATACTGCGTTGTATTTGAACCGGAAGAAGTTAATAAATAGATAATTATAATAATGAAATTATTAAATAAAAATTTTTTAAATTAGTAAATAAATTGAGAATGTCAACTGTGAAAAATTTTGTCAACATTAAAAATAATAATGTGACTAAAAATATATACCATAAGTTAACGACACGGCGCCGAGTAAATACGACTGCATATGACGATACGACTGTGGTTTTAAAAAGTTTTACAATTGTCGTTTGTCGGTATCCATACGGCACTGCCGTGTAATTCAAAATTTTATCACGTCGTTTGAAAATGGCGCCATATGCATGCGGGCTATCAAATATAAATTTATTGCCGTTTTCGGGAAACATTAGTGAAATGTTTTTTTACTAATAACTAAAACATAAATATCAATCATATATATAATTATCGAATAAAAAGATACATTTTTTTTTTTTATGTACATTAGAAAAGAGAAGACGAGTGTGAATGTTGTAGACATCAGACTAATTTAAAATTATAAATAAGTAGAGTAATTAATTAAAAAAATAATATTTATAAAAAATAGACTTATAAATTTAAAAATTTTTTAAATGCGCATTTTTTTTTTTAATTTTTATTTTATTAATGATTTACTCTACTTATGATTAATTTAAAATTTGTCTAATGTCTGCTACATTCATACTCATAAAAGACCTAGTAGACGATCAAAGACGAGACGCAAAAAAAAGAAAAATCAAGAAATAAATGAGTGTAAATGTATCTGACAATTTTTTAATTTGGAAATAAATAAATAAAATTCAAGTATCCAAGCAGCAAAGACAACTTTAAGATGTCACAGAGATGACTTTTAAACGGACAAGAAAAATTTCATTTTGTCTCGAACATTTGATCATTTATCAGATCTCTCAAATGGCCCCAAGTTTTTACCAGATCTACACCTAAAAGTTTAAATTTTTTTCTTTGTCTGTGGGAAGAATGGCGCGCTCGCTAATTTTTATAATTTTTTTTCTTGTAAACGAAAAAAAAACTTTCTTCCGTCTAAATAAGGCAGGAATTTAAACTTTCGGTGCCAGTTAATTTTAACATGTAACGTAAAAAATTACCGAGATTTTGATGACTACTGATCTAGCTCCAATAATTAAATACGCTAAAGGAAGAAAAAAATTTACTCAGAAAAATGATAATTGACTATGATGTCTGGTGTCCGAAACGCGGGTGCTGATTTTCTGATAATCCGTCTTCATCGGAATTCATCCTTTACCAAATAGTGGAGCGCAGTAAAGTCATCATTGTCGTGAGTGCTTATATCATTTCTATTCATTGTGTTGATCAAAGATTTCACGGTCTTGTCATCATGTTTTTCAACTGCACACATCAATAATGTTCTGTTTTGTTCAAATTGCTTTTGATTCTAACATCAGGATTGTATTGGATGAAAAAATCTACTATACGGGCATATCCTTTGAGAACCACATAAGTTAATAGGGTCATTCGAGACCCAAAATCTTCATACCACTCATTATCCTGCAGAGGTTTGAAATCACCTCTATACTTTCTCTGAACATGTCTACTCAACTCTTCGTTAACATCTTAAAGTTGTCTGTGCTAATTGAGTAAAAAGATATTTGAAAAGTTACAGGTGGCAGCACTTGGCAAATATTTATGCAGGGCCACCTTTTGCTAAACAGTTAAACTAAATATGCAAAAGAAACGGTCAATACGCCGGGTTCTAGTTCAGCTGATTATTTGATTGTCTTGAAATAAAATCCTCCAACGACCTAGCGCGTTCATGTCACTTTTACTTGAGTGTAAAATGGCAGTTGTCTAGTGTCTCAGTTCCCGTTCGTTTATCCATATATCAATACACAAATATATGTGTAAAAAAAAATAAATAGCCGCTGGTTAAAAAGTATATTTACAATATATACAGACATTATTAAATAATAATTTATTATTTTGTTTAATTACTACCATACTGTAGTAATTAGGCAATGTTTTATTTACATTAATATTTATTTTATAAATACATGGGTAAATATCAATATACGGGTATTTAAATTTATTTTATTACAATACTAAATCATTTTTTAATTGTTTATAAATCTGTCATTTAATTAATAACTAAAACTATAAGTTAGCGCACAATTTTTTATAAATTTTATCATTTTAAGTCAATAATTTAAATACAGACGTAATATTTTTATTTATATTTTTTTTATCGATTTCGTATTTGAAAAAAAAAAGTTGACATTCTATTAAATTTATTTTTTGTTTTTACTGAATAAAAAAATTAATTTTACTTAAATTTTTTTTTTGTTTACTTACATTCTTAGGAGTGATGGACTGTCTTAGTGTTGTATTTAATTAAAATTCAATAATGGCACCTCGTCGCGCAGAAGAGTGTCCTTTGAAACGAGTTGCTGCTCCAGGATGTCGTTTACCAGCACGTTTACCTCCCGGTGAAATTTTGACTGACATTACACAAAAAAAATGGAAATTAGGCCCACGATTAGGTTGTGGTGGCTTTGGTGATATTTATCTCGGTAATTTTTTATTTATTTTTCATCATTAACTTTAATTTTAATCAGTATTTTATAATTAATTACCAAAGCATTTATTTAAATAAATATTTTTACAGCATCGGATGATGTTAATAAGACTGTTGGACAAGATACCAAATATGTCATTAAAATTGAACCTCATCACAATGGCCCCCTTTTTGTAGAAATGAATTTTTATATTAGAGTCGCTCGTCAACATATGAGTAAGTTAATTTTTTTTTTTTTTTTTTAAATACTATTTAGTTATTTTATAAAAGATATTTAAACTTAATACTCTTATCTACAACTTTCTCAAGGACATTCATTAATTTAAATTCAGTATTTACATTTGTAAAATACTTATCAAATATTTAAATAAAATTCTTATTAACTTTAGCGCATTTTTAAATTTTCTAATCATCAATGTCATTAATTTAATATTTTATTTAATTAAGTTGAAGCTCTAAATATAAGTAAATGTGGATTTAAAAAAAATCTAGACCACTCTAATGGAAAAAACTCCTTATTTACTCCGTATGTGGAGTGATTTTTTTTTAAAGCTCCGAAACTCTGAACGAAGGAATGAATTCGAATTCAGATAGAATCCAAATTTTCTCTCGTTTTTTGACAGTGTAGTTAGTACTAATTAATTAATTTTTTTTTTAGTTGACGAGTATTGTCAGTCGCAAAAAATAAGTCGAATAGGAATACCAGCATACGAAGGATCAGGATCTCATGTGTGGAAGGGCGAGCGATTTAGGTTTCTTGTGATGCCACGTTATGGAATAGATATAGGAAAATTATTTTTATCTAATGGACGTAAATTACCCACAAAACTTGTCAATAATCTTGCCGTCCAGATGGTAATTATTTATCAATAATTAAAAACTTAAATATGAAATTATAATTAAATATTTTTTTTTGTTGTATGACAGCTAGACGCACTGGAGTATATTCACAGTCACGGTTATGCTCATGCAGACGTCAAGGGATCAAATATCGTGTTAGAATTAAACGGACAAAATATATCGGGTAATCCTAGAGCGTACTTAGTCGATTTCGGTTTAGCTTATCGATTTAAAACAGCAGCAGGTATTCACAAGCCCTTTGTTCACGACGAAAGACGTGCACATGAAGGGACTCTTGAATTTACATCTCGTGATGCTCATCATGGTAGTAAGTATTTTTTTTTTTTAAATCAATTAATTTTTTTACATATTTGCCACGAGTCAAAAAATACTATCAGGGTCTCCCTGAAGTAAAAAACAAATAAGAATATAATTAAAAAAAAGTTAACTTGAGATCAATGTGGCTGTTTCTTAAATATATATTTTATAATTTGATATTAATGTTGGTTATTGGGATTAAATGCTACATATATTTTATTATTCAGCACATTCAAGGAGAGGTGATATGGAGACTTTAGGTTACAATATATTGCAATGGTTGTGCGGTAAATTACCTTGGGAAAAAGAAGAAGGTGGTATGAGAGCATCCTGTAATCCAGAAGAAGTTCATGCACAAAAAGAAACACTTTTATCAGATATTCCACTTTTTATGCAAAAATGTTTCCCTGAGCATAAAAAACCACCAGGTAAATATATGTGTGTTAATTTTTATTGTTAACCCTGCGTATGTATATTGGGTCTTTGGAGAGATTGTCAATTTTAAAAAACATCAAGTTTTTTTTATTATTCTTCAATTTTTTTTAACAACAATTTTAAGCTTTTGATTTTAGAAACTTCTGATCCATATGGTAGACACTTCAATAAGTAATCCAGAATTCTTTTCAGATTTTTCGAAGACTTAGAAACTTTGAAAACTTGACTGGTCCCTGAAAAACCCAGTGCACAAACCGTGTTATGTACCTGAGATCGGAACGTTTTGCGCAGAACGGAAATAAAAAATAAAAAATATGTGATCCTGAAGTTAACAGACAGTTAAAAATTTTTGGATTTTTATTCAACGAGTCAGTCAAAAAATTTGCACGTATAGAAAAATAAAAAAACTGTAGGAGCAATTTTTTTTTCATAATTTATCATTTTTAAAAAAATTAAAAAATTGTTAAATGTCAGCTAACTTCAGTATCATAAAAGTCTGTTGGATTTAGATTTCTGAAATATTTCGCATAAGTGCTAGTATGCCAGCCGGAAATTGCAACCACCCTAACTACCCCTTAAGTCACCCTTGAGAAGTCAAATTACATGAATTTTTTATTTTCGTTGGACGAAAAAAGTTCCGATCTTTAAGTACATATCGCGCCTCGAAAAATATAGTGTACACACGCACGGTTAATATAATAAATATAAAATCCTTGTAAATAATATATATTATTTTATTTAAAATAAAATATATGTTGCAGCTGCGATAATGGCATACATGAAGTACATTGCATCATTGGATTTCGAGGCAAAACCAAATTATTCATATTTACGTAGTTTATTTAATCGTGGCGGTAAAATAGAACGCACATTACAATCGTCAGTACGCCGTAAAAGAGTTTCTGATGAAAATAATTCATGTGAAAGGCCCATAAAAATGCCATACTTGAGAGAACGAAGACCTTGTAAGCCGGTTAATGGTGAAGGAAGAATAACAAGAAATACTCAGGTCACTGTTGATGTTGAAGAGTTTTGTTGGGAAGAAGTCTTAGCACGTCATCCTGATAAACTCGCTAAAGTTATTGTTCAGCCAACTATTTCACCTTTGACCCCACCACCATCTCCACCACCTCAATTATTACCGTCACCACCGTCTTTACCAACTTACGCTATGCTCCATGTCCTTCAACGTATTAAGGACCGACAATCTGGAGTATTGAAACAAAAATCGAAATCTTATGAGTAAGTCAATGTCAAAAATTTTTTTCTTTCAAGCTGCTCTATAAAATTGTTTAAATTTATGGCCTTGATATAAATTTTTTATTTTTATTATTTACAACGTTTAAATTTTTCGCGCTTACAATACCGTAAAATATTAAGATGAGTTTCATATTATAGACTAGACACTTTCCATGAGTAGAGTATCAACTTGCAGCTCAATGTCAAGGATATTTTTAGAAAAAATATGTTTACCGACTACTTAATAGGAGTTACTTATGATAAATATAAGCTGTATGAATTTTATTATTTTATATTGCATAGTAATTAAAATTTTTTTAAATTTTTACTACTGTTTTTAAACTGTAATTATGTTTCAAAATTAATAAGAGTAGTTTCAAATTATTCAAAAATTTTAGAATTATCCAAAAGTTTTTGAATTATTTGTAACTTTTTAAATTACTCGATTCCAATCAATAAAATTCTGATCAGCTTTCAAATATTCAAGTTTTATTTGATGGAGAGCTTATTTTTTAAAGCAATCAAGAATAATTTTTTTGTAATTGCGTGTCTTAGCTCTATTTATCTCTAATAAAAATTTGAATTATAAGAAAAAATATTAAAATTTTAAGCCGTTGAAAAAAAATGTTTTTGAATTACTTGGAAATTTAGGAGTCATTCATAAAGTTTTGAATTATTTAAAAAATTACGAATAATTAAAAAAATTCTAATCATTCAAAAGTTCTTACACCCCTAAAAATGATCTTACTAATTTATTGTTTGCAGCCATGAATTAAAAGTTAAGTGGATGACACCAGCGATGGAAGAAGTCGCTCAGTTAAAAAGAAATAAACAATCCAATAATGCTAAATTCACGACAATGTCCCCGCGTTTGACTCGTTCGCGTGTGGCACAGCAAAAACGTAAGTGATTAAAATATTATTAATCATCTTCATGTCACAACTAATGAGGCAAATAATATATTGGAATCTACTTAAATTATCATTAAATTAAACTTAAGAAATAATCAGAAATAGTAATAAAATAAAAAAACAATGATCGCAATACTCAAAAAAAAATTAATTTAAATAAAACGTAGACATCGATCAGTTTGATTATTAAATTCGTTTTAATAATTGAGTTTTGTCAATTTAATTTATAAATTTCTAATAAAATTTATTTTCTAGTATTGCTAGTATTACTGTATAGTTAAATTACTTAATTAAACGATAAATTAATTAATTTGTTAAGTGAAAAATAATTATAAAAGGTTGTCGTTCTGTAAAAGTTTAAAAAAATGCTTCTCTCAAAAGTCACGCCTGGGACAAATGTCCCGCCAATTTTTATAAGACTGTATTATCTCCATTTGTTTATTACGATTACTATTATTAATTTTATTATAATTGTAATTAATATTAATTAATTAATTCATTAAATCATGTATATATTAAAAAGAACAAGAAAGAAAATTATTATAAATTTGCCAAATGTAAACGAAATGGGAAATAATATTGAACAAATAATTTGATAATTAAATTCTTCCACGTTAAAATAAATTACACTAATCATAAAATATTTTATTTAATTATTAATTAATATGTTTTTTTTTTGTAATCGTTAAAAGTAATTGTGATTTATGTTTAATGAAAAAGAAAAAAATATTTCATTTCGTTTAATTATTTTTTTCTAGTTTTTTTTATAAGAAATGTAACATTTTTAAAAAATTATTTTTTTATTTTTTAGTTTAATAGAAAAAAAAATAAGATAAATTATTGTGGTAATTTTTTAATCATTATTATTTAATAATTGTATCTTTCATTCCTTAATAAGCTATCAATTTTCTTTGTTTAAAAATTAATCGTATAAAATAATTATCAATTATTATTATTATTAATTAATTTAAGTATATGTCTATCAATTATTGTTTTTTGTAAGTCGTAATAAAATAATTGCGTAATTTAATGTTATGATAATTATAAAATTTATATTAAATTAGTGAACAAAATATAGTAACGCTCTAAAAAAAATATAAAAAAACTTCTGTGCCACATTAATAATTAATTATTTATCAAAGATAAAATTGTGGAGATTCAATTAATGTTGATACAGAGCTTAAAAGTCATTAAAATGCTTACGCTTCATATACTACTACAAATATAAACATTTAACAGAATATTCAAATCTTAAATCATTATCACTTTTAACTGACCATTAATTATTTAATTAATATTTATATATAAATATACATATATATGAAAAGAAAAAAACAATCAAAATTTGTCTAACATCAGTTATTAATTATCTGTTGTCAATAATTGTCATAAAATTTATATTTATCATTTTGGTCAGTAAAAATTTTAAAATTAATTTTATTTTTATTATTTATTTATTTTTTAATGATGATTATTTCCATTAATGTAAATATTAATAAAATACTTTTAAAAAATATATATATATATATATATATATATATATATATATGTATCTATATATATATACATCATACATTTGTTTTTTTAATACATTCGATTTATTTTTCCCGGCCTAATTTTACATCATACCCAACCGTAGGTACTATTCTATAAATAAGTCCCTCAACTCGACAAATATCCAGACGAAACATTTGCCAGCGGAAATATGAAGCTAATGTATATATATTTAATAATGTTTAAAAAATAAGAAGGTTTAAAATCTAGGTATAGTAAAATTAAAAAAAAAAGTATTATTTGTTTGACAGAAGTCATAAGAAACAGCTGAATTATCGTATTTCCAAAGAACTTTAAAAGTTTAACTAATCCTATGATTCTCTAAGAACTTTTTTATTTTAAAACCACGAGCACTAGACAACTCTGGACTATGAAAAGTTCATTGGGATGCATGCATGTGATTGTGATGTACACACAAGACTTTGACCGCGTTGCGGTTGTAAAACAGTAAAGTCAACAGTCAAGTTACGCTTTCATTTTTTTTTTTATTAATTTATTAATACATAGAAAAAAGTCATAAAGTCAGTTTTAAAATCTTTATTTTATCTTCATCTTTAGTCACAATAAAATTTTGTAATTTTTATCAGATTTATTACGCAAAAAATCTTTACTCGCCCCAAGAATATTTTTGTATTTTGAATTGAAAACAAAAATTTTCTTGAGGTGAGCAGACACTTAACGATTTTCGGATTTTTTATTCAACAAACCAATTGTAAAAAATTAAAAATATGCAGATATACAAAATTTAAAAAAATAGATGAAATTTTTTTTTTTAAATTAACGTTAAAACAAAATAAAAAATTATTAGACGCCGGCTAACTTCAGTATTATAATTTTCTATGGGTGTGAAATAGCTGACAACTGTCAATTTTTTAAATTTTATAATAAATGAGTAAAATGTAAGTAGAGTGCAAATTCAAAAATTCATATTTAGATAAATGCCAAATCCCTACGTGCATTTTTTTAAAATTTCATTATTGTATTTAATTAATTTATTTACTTTAAATTTATAAACTGTTTAATGTCTGCTACATTCACACTCATAATTTTTTCTAGCCCTAAAAAAATTTATGACACTGAAGTTAGCCGATATCTAATAGTTTCTTCATATCGATTGTTTTAAAAACGATATATTATATAAAAAAAAATTGCACTCATAGTTTTTTTAATTTTCTACACATGCATATTGTTAGTTTTATTTTTTTTGTCATCGATTTGTAGAAAAAAACTCCGGCAATTGTTAACTGTCAGTTAACTTCATGATCATTACTAACTTCAGGATTATGAAAACTTTTGTTTTCAGTGAGTTTGAATGAAACTGACAAGTGGTAATTTTTCGAATTTTCAAATAAATAAATAAAATGTCAGTAGAATAAAAATTAAAAAATACGTATTCAGATCAATGAAGAAGTACGTGCCTTTTTTTTTAAATTTCATTTTTTCAATTTATTTATTTATTCAAAATTTATAAAATGTCTCATGTCTGCTACATTTACTCTCATTTGTTTTCATTTCAAAATGCAAAATTTCCTTGCTCCAAGAATTTGTTTTTTTCTCCAATAAAACAATATAAATTCTCGATCATAATTTTAGCCTACTCTAGTTAATTATAAGTGTTTTTTTTTTTTAAATTAAAAAATAGTATCGTGTTGTGAGTGTCGT
Organism: Microplitis demolitor; assembly: GCF_026212275.2. Taxonomy (NCBI): domain Eukaryota; kingdom Metazoa; phylum Arthropoda; class Insecta; order Hymenoptera; family Braconidae; genus Microplitis; species Microplitis demolitor. The sequence goes on along the minus strand of NC_068547.1, from coordinate 4,976,119 downwards.
GTTTAGTTTTTAAAAGACTGGATGTAGATGTGAATGTGATTACTGATAGGGAAAATGTTGTGTTAGTCGTTGGATCTACATCTACTATACGGCAAAGTAAAGTAAAGCAAAAGTAACAATCTCATATATATATATATATAATAACTCGAAGCCGAGTATACGTATAGTTGAATCGAGTCCCAGTTCTCGGTCTCGGTTGAGTGTAGTGTTGAATTGTGCGCTGTCGCGTTTGAGTTTGAATTTTCAGTTTACTCCGTGCGCTCGTGCGGATAACATGTGAACGTAGCATTCGTTGCACGTCATGTATTATCCATTAAATTGTCATTGCACGAATCGTACGTACTTTATTTTCTTTAAATAACTATTTAATATATTCTTATGTATGTTATTCGTGTTTTAAAAAAATATTAAGATTTAAATACGACTTATATTATTTATTTATTTTATTTTTTTTCTTTATTATTCCAAATGTACTTGAATGTCGTGCGAATAATGTATACGCGTTTAATTTAAACTTTAGTGTGTGAGAGAGTTACATTGAAGCAATAGCTATGTTTTAACAGTGGATAAATTTACATTGTCAATGTACTGGACAATTGACACGAACAATGGATTCAGCTGAAAATTTAAACACTGGAACTGACTCCGATGGATCTGTTTCATGGGAAGACTTTTTTGGTAAATATTTTTTTTACATTTTAAATAAACGTCAAATTTTTTTTTTTTTTTTTTGCTAAAAAATTACATATTCAAGTCTTGTATAAATTTTTTTTTTATTTCAAAATTTTAAATTTTAAATTTACCGCTTTCACTCATAAATTAAAATTTAAAAAATAATTTTTAGTGATTATTAATCTTAAAAGGTTATTTTAAACTAATTACACTATTGATAATCTAAATGATTTAACAAGAAAAAATTAAAAAAAAAATGTACACCATAACTTGATAAATTCTTAAAATTCCGTCTGGAATCTAAACTTAACCGATTACTTTATTTGTAGATTAAATAAAAAATTAAATGACGTCTTAATGACTCAAAAAAAAAATAAATATTAAAAAAATATCAGTAGCACATTAATAAACAAGTATTGCAAAAGCACTCGAGCGATTCTCAAGAGTCGGTGATAAAAAGGGCGCGAAAAAAGTTAAAAAAATAATTTTGTCTGCCGGATGCAGCATCGCTACGCGGATAGTGTATAATGTTGTGTGTTGTCTGCACATATATTCTTTAGTAGTCTTGTGGTGTGATGTGCCATGCCAGGAATGAATTCTACAGTAGCTATTATACATGCACATGAATACGCGCGTCATCTCACGCAAGATGTATCTCATCATGTGGCATCGTGTAATACTCATTCCCTACACTACCCTACTCTGTATTCATATTTATACAACATAAATATAAATAATATTATACAAACTCCACAATGTCCATCTCATGTACATTAAATTATATATGTATACATATACATATATATAATATTTTGAATGATCCTAAAGTTAGTAGACATTTCAAGATTTTTGGATTTTTGAAACAAGTCAATTACAAAAAACTAAAAATATGCACATGTAGAAAATTTAAAAAATCATAGGTGCAATTTTTTCAAATATTTTTTTTTCTGTAATTTATAGTTGTAAAAAAAAATCCAAAAATTATATAATTTTGAAATGAACGAATGCTTGACAATTTTCGGATTTTTTTTCAACAAATCGATGGGGTAAAAAAACTAAAAATATGCACTTGTAGAAAATTTAAAAAACTTTAAGTGCAATTTTTTCAAATATTTTTTTTCTGTAATTTATCGTTTAAAAAGAAATCCAAAAGTTATTAGACATCGACTAACCAGTATAATTATTTTAAAATGTAAAAGAGAAATGACCTGAACCGGAGGTCCTGGATATGATTCCAGTGTTATCATTAAAGTTGTCTGTAGCTGTATCATATCATCCTGGACGAGCAAGACCACCACAACAGCACATTGACAGTAAAGTTTATCGTATCTTTGTATGTACGCCCACGTCCTTAGATTTAATGCAGTAAAGTCACTCAGTACAGACAATTCAGTCCCAGTAGATATAACACTGAGACTAGAGTCCAGATCATATATGTATATGTATATATAGCCAAGCAATAGAATAAAGAAAAAATAAAAGATGATACTGTGTCTGAGACACTAATGTATAGTAATGTTATGTCGCCTCGACATTCCGCTGTCAATTGCAGGTAGCCTTTAGACCTTAGCCTCTAGTCTAGTCCCATCCTCATCCTCTTCTTGTCTAAAGTCTTAACTGCATACTATATGTATATATAATACTATTCTTATCTGTAGTCTTTAGTCTTGTTGGTTACCGTAACTTTCAGCTACGACTAGAATCCAAAGTTTCACATATGATATACCCATACAAGTGCATGTGCAATACAATACAAAGCCTAGACTAAGAACAAGACCAAGACCAAGAGTAACTTAAATATTTAAATACTCAGTACATTACATTGGCTTACTTGCTCTTATTATATTATGCACGTACAAGGCAAAAGGTAAATTATCTTGCTTAGTTAAAACAAGGATACTTTGGTTGAGTAAAATACCGAGGACGCAAGACATAACATGTGAACATGTCGCTCTTGAAATCCGGTTTCATCGTCAATTTTATTTTCTCCAGCCTCATTGAATCCATCAACCTCTATTGGACACTTCTGTGCCCCATTATAATATCACTCGCCTTTTTATCTTTATGCTTAAACCATCTTAAGGCATACATATACATATATAATGAAAGAAATTGTGCTATACTGAACTCAACTCTGTTCGTTCATGCTTTGAGATTGAGAACAAGAATCCCATACACTACACACAGGTCCAACGTATTAACGTCGGGAACGCCTCCCACGCGCTTTCCTTTGCGTTGGCTCATATGTCTCTTACTCTCTTACTACACACACATATATATATATACATATAACTAATTCTTGTGAACCTACCATTGGCGTAGCTATCATTTTTATCATAAATTTAACTGACATTGTAAATCATTTTTTAAAATTTACAGCCGAGTAAAAAAAATCTGAAACACGGTTGATCCTGTGGCCAAACCAAAACTTCCCACTGTTTTCCAGCTCAGAGAGATCAAAAACGTTATTACTTGTAAAAGTTTGAGTTCTGTGAGGTCAAAAAACGATTAGACCGACAGAACATGCGTCGAACTGAAAAAAAGTAATTTTTGTCCGATCTTTTGAAAAAACCGATAACTTACATGTGTTTTACGGCAACCGAAAGACCTTGTTGCTTAGATTTGAACAAACAGAAAAAAATCAGTCCAGAAATTTGCGAGTTATGCAAAAAAAATTTTATTAGATTTTTACTCGAGCGATCGACTCCAAAATAAAATCAGTTTTAAATCTTAGTGAGGCCTTTCGATTGCCGCAATGTGCAAATCGGCTGATTCCTTCCAAAGATATCGTCGGACAAAAAAAGTTAACACACACATGCATACACACGGCCGGACGTCCATCCGGAAATAGTCAGAATAGCTTCCAAGGACCTCGAAACGGCAACATTCAATGAAAACTCGATTTTCAAAACTCGAACCGAAACCAATAACTTGCCTTTTTTTTTTTAAATTTAAAATTTCTCAGCTGGAAATTCAAAATATGAAAAAAGGGAGCAAAATTTTTGGTTCAATGTCAGTACGCCGAGTACAGTAGTATGTATTGATTATATATTACTGACCGGTAGAATAAATTACATTATATTTTCTGTAGATTGTAACATATCAATCGATTCATCAACACATCCCTCGTGTATGGAATTACATGAGTGTTGTTGATCGTATGGTTGTTGGTAGCGAGCACCGAGAGACTGAACTGGAATGGGTAGTAGACTGGGACTGGGGTTGGGGTCTTGTATCCGCATTTAATTCTGTAGTTTTTATCTGTAGTGGGTAGGGATTGCACTGGAGCAACAAAACATAACACAACACAGAAACTAGTGTCGTGTGTGTTGGGTGTGTGGATGCTATACGATACGTAGGATGAGTTGTTGTGTTATATGTTGGGAGTAGTTGGCCACGTGCCGCACGTGTGTATTGTATATTATAAGCATAAAGACGATCAGCTGCTACATCGACTGAGTAGTTGCTCTCTTTTTTTATTTTTTTCACTTCTTCCTACATATTATAATATATTACTTATGGTCCTATCCGGACGACTCAAGACCGGTCCTCTCAACACAGCTGCCTATTCCCGCTTTGCTTGCCGCGCCCCGATACTTATAATACTACACTACACTCGTGTCTTATTCTCCGTTTATACCAACACTATTTTATGCTATTCAAGTGGATTATATAGTAGTACATACGGGGTAAAAGTCACTGTACATGTATGTAGATAGATTTTAGTATATAGTATGCAAGATCGCGGTTGAATGTGGTTAGAAGACGAGGAAGAAAAACAAGAAGAAGAAGAAGTTAAAAAAGACCCGATGACTTTTATCCGCGAACCCTCGATAGTTACACGGTCACGCGACTGTCGTTTTAAAAACTTTTCTGTCCCTTTCAATCTTCACGACTTCACGACTTTACTCAGCTATACTTTTATTTTATACAAAAAGATTAATTATTATTATTTTATTTGTAATGTTTAAACTAAAACTTTTTCTACTGTAAAAAATTTACGAAATGGACTTAACTTGGAGTTAAATTCACTCCGAAGGATTTATTTTAATACACTGTAAAAAATCGGGAGTTTTTACAAAAATTCGCTCCGCATATGGAGTAAATAGAGAATTTGTCTTTTCAGCGGAGTGATCTGGATTTTATTTAAATCCACATTCACTTTAATTCCGAGTTTCAATCTTAAAATAAACTCCACTTCAAAGTCAATGCAGATTTAAATAAAATCCAGACTACTCTGATAGAAAAAACTCCTTATTTACTCCGTATGCGGAGAGATTTTTTTTGAAAGTCCGGAGCTCCGTGTCTGAGTGAATTCGAATTCAAATAAAATCCAGATCACTCCGTTTTTTTTACAGTGTATAGAATTTATTTACTTTTCAATTTGTATTTGGTATCGATTTTGTTAGTCAGTTAAATAAAACTAGTTAGCAAACACTGTAGAGTGTTATCAAAAAGTATATCCATCATACTTCCGACCTATTTATTGTCTTATCAAACTGGAATTTGTTTGCTGGAATATAAACCGATAAGATCAGCAAATGAATATAATGTTGGTAGTTTAATCAGAGCAATCAAGTTTACTGAAATGAACATCAAGTACGAGGTCTCTAATTTTCTTTCTCACTTAGCGTAATATATAACAACATACATAGTTTGTTCACAAACTCGGTTCACGGTGAATGTAACGGAAAACCAGAGAGTTAAGTTAAGATCCTGTATCTCTCTCTTTCTTTCACCTTTTATATTTTATATTTTTAAAAATAAATTTTTTAACAACTTTATCTTTCTCTTTTCATCCACTCGATACTGCTTAAAGATGTAGGAGATGCGAAATGCAATGCAAGGCGCCGCTTCACTAAAGAAAAACGATCTGCCGTCGGATATCCGAGACAGAAGAGAGAGCATTCGACGCTGAGAGTGGAGTGGCGCCACGTCGAACCCAAGAATTCCACTTTCGGACGACGACGACGACGATGACGGCGACCGCGATCGGTACACTACGTTTGTACGGTTGCTGTTTCTCGTTGTTATTGTTGTTGTTAATATTCTTTTTTATTCTTTTGTCTTGTTAAGATTGAGTTAAGAAGCCAATGTCTAATGTAATCTAATATAAGGAAAGCCAATGAAACTTTTTCTTGTATTATTATACTAAAGTACATACTCAATTATTGTTGTCTTGCATACAGTATACATGATGGTCATATCTAACGCAAACTACTTAACTCTGCTCGCAAAATAACCCGATTCATAACCCACTCTATTTTATTTTATACAATTTATATTGTGGATATATCTATATGTATATGGAGATAGATATTATAATAATATAACTATATTATATTATATACACTTAACTAATTTCAAAATCACAAACTCTCACCATACCAAGTTGACTCATTTTATTGGCAATTGCTATTTGCTATTTTATAAAATCGACTTGAGCTCATTTTACTTCCTACATTAATATAATTTTACCGGTATTAACTAGGCCTCCCTTTACTTATACACAGAAAAAAGGATTTTAGTGCAAGAAATATTTTGCATTATGAAATGGAAGAAAAAAATTTATTGTATCAAAAACTTATTTTTCATCGCAAGAAAATTTTTAGTTTTAATTCATAGTGCAAAAAATTTCTTGAGACAACTGAACATTTTCTTAGTTCAAGAAATTTTTTTAAAATCCATAATACAAAAAAATTCTTAAGACAATTGAAAATTTTTTAAAATTCATAATCTTTTTTTCCTGTGTGTATTATTTTATCCTTAAAAATATAATAATTACATATTATATAAAACCACATAACTTTTTTAAAAAAAAATTATTTCACGGCTAAAAAAATGATTTTTTAATGTATTAATTTATTACAGCATTTATAATTAAAAAAAAAAAATAGTGTTGGCTTTAATTATAATTTTATTTTCTCTTTCCGTATAACGTCGTACTAATTTCGTGACAACGCCATATAAGTACACACACGTGTTTCACTCTTTTATATCCATCCAAGATGTATTTAATTAATAAAACTACAAAAAATTTATATAATTTAAAAGTCCTTATAACGAAGTTTTAAAATGAAATCATACAGATTAAAAATATAACTAATAAATAATTAATAAATTAATAATAACAATAATAATAACACACTACTTGTTACTCGTTAGTTCTTCCTAGTAAAAAATTTATTTATGATTGATAAAATGATCTTTCATATATGCATTAACTTATTACTCCTTATATACATATATATATCTATATATATTAACGATTGATATGCTGTGAATGAGTCATACACCGCAACTACGTGCCTCGTCATGTCGTCATTAATCGCAATGATGAATCTTCTTCTCTTCCCTTCTCTTCTCTCCCTTGATCTCAAATACTACGAAAAATTTTATTTCTCATGGCAAAATTTAAAATCATTTTAGTTTGGTAATTTTAAATTTAAACTAGGGGAATTGTGGTTGCACATTTCATACATTACATACATGTACTCTGCTATAAATGTATCTATATATATATACATATATATAGTCTGAAGTTAGTCATTTAATAGTAATTTTTTTTAAACTGTTAACTTTGATTCAAGTCGGGAGTTAATGGAAGTACGGATGTTGAGTGGTGACTAGTCAGTACACCAGAGTCGTACAGAGTATGGAGTAAAGAGTTGAGAAGTGGGCACGTTCCTAGCGGTTAGAAGGTAATAGGCTTCTTTATATCTTTTTAGTGTCTACCTGTTGCTCTGCTGGAAAGCAACTCGCGTTTTAAAATCACCTATCTATACATTTCATATATATATGTGTATATAATACACTATATCTATTATATATGAATATATAAGTATGTAAACTTGTGCCAACTAGTGTGTTGTGAATAATACGTGATAAGAAAAATAGTAAAGCTATTTAAATTGTGAGTGAAAGTCTCATAAGAATCACACGGAATCTCCAATATTTATTTTCTTATCTATCTTGTAACTCTCATTTCTCTTTTAGTTTTATCTATGGATTTTTAATCTTAACTTAATAAAAATACATTGTAATCTTTATTTATAAATCTTATATACTTTTGTCGTATTACTACTACTACTACTATACTACTACTACTACTGCTATTACAACTATTATTGTTATTATTATTATTATTACTATTATTTTTGTTGTTGGATGTAGTGATTATGTATGATATTGTAGGTACAATTACCCGGAAACTGCAATATGGGTAAAATTAAAGTGAAGGATATTGATATTTATTCCGAGGACATTTTAGTGAAATTTTTTTTATATATAAGATTATTTTAATCTAACTCATTAAATCATTAAAATTAATATACGCTAAAAAAATACTCATGATAAACTATTTTTAGGATATTAGGCAACTGTTTGATAAAAAAAAATTTTTTATCAAAATTTTTTTTATTCTTATTATCTTACATATTTCATTACTTTTTATCTAACAAATACTTAAAATTATATCACTTTTTTTTTTTCTTAAAAAAAAATTTCCACTCGATTTTTTATTTTACCACAATAAAAAATAAGATGTATGTTAAATAAATAAATATTAAAACAATAAACTATTGTTTAATAAAAAAAAATTTCTTAATGATAAAATTTCTAAAAATATTTAAATATCATTTTAGTTTAACTCTATTGTAGGACTTATTTGTACGACATTGTTATAAATAAAATAGATAAAGATTATAAAAAAATAAAAAAAAAAGTATAATAGAGAACAATGGATCTATCGTGTATAGAGAAAATATCATATGCCACGCCAATGCAGGCCTTATAGGCATCCGTGATTCATCCTGAGCACGAATACCTTCTCGCGCCTTGAACGGAATTTCCACCCGCTTCTATAGACATATACTTACATGTAAAAATACATAATACATAAATATTTGTCACTAATGTTTCTTTTATCTCACAAGACATAATAACTTTTCACCCGCAACAAAAAAAAAGAAAATTCATTAAGGAAAAAAAAAAACAATGCAACTTATGCACGGTGCAAAACCAATCACGCACGTGGAATGTCGCTTAGACGTTAATACACGTGACGCGACATAGAGTCTCGAAAATGCAGTACAAGTTGCGCAAGCATTCCCAGGATAAGCGACACCAGCACATAATAGAGCTAAAAAAAAAAAATCTACATCCGTGTACATTTAATGTCATGTTTTATTTGGCGCCTCTAAACAGAATAGCGCCAATATATAAAAAAATAAACGAGGGAGAGATAAAGAGTTTAGCTGAAGAGATAGAGAGTTAATCAGTTGATGTGAGCAGCTTAAAGTACCGGATCACGCGTATCAGCATCAACAAACTAAACATCCAACATTACACCGTGAGAGCTATGAATAGTAATTGATACTTAAATATAAATATATATACTAAACATCTCTATACGTATTTATATATATGAATAGAGTAGATCGATTAGCGTAACATTTGGATAGTATAAATTGCCGCTGAGTGAGATTAAAGACACCCATTACGTCTATGAATAAAAAATAATAAATAGCTAAACAAGAGTATGAAGAAGCTCAAGTAAGAGAAGAAGAAGAAGAAGAAGAAGAAGAAGAAGAAATAGAAGAAGAAAATGATAAATAAGAGCACGATGAATAAGGAGTAGAGTAAAACAAGAAATAGATTAAGAAGAAGAAGTAGCGTAAGATGAAGAAGCTGACTCGACCCAAAATACCCTACACTATTTTCGATACCTTAAACTTATTCTTGATATAATGCAGCAGCTTAATCTTTAATACACACGCACGCACACATTCAAACTCTCATGAATAATAAATTTAAAAACCTGAATAGTAAATAAATAATAATAACACGTGCACGTTTGTTAAATACCAATGAAAAAAAAAAAAGAAAAAAAAAACAAGTTTTATTAAATAAATATATACACATATACGGTGTATATCGAACATAGAAAGAAAAGGCTTAGCAGGAGTAGCTATTGCTCCGGGTTGAGTTCAATGCTCTTAGTCTTTTGCTGGTGTTGCTGATGCTGATGCTGGTGCTGGTGCTGCTGCTGCAAAGACTCTTTGAGTTTGTGCCTGCTGGTGGTAGATGTGAGTGTAGAGAAGTCACGACGACGTTTTCTGTAGTTCGTAACAGAGTTTAGTTACACATTACACAGTACTGAGTACACGTATTACATTTGTGTGTGGGTTACTACGATTCTTTTAATACCAAGTAAAGAAACATTTTTTTATTTATTTTTTTTTTATTTCTCTGCCTCCAAGCGGACGTCTGTTTCATTTCTGTGATCGCCCCACAGACCATATCTTGTAAACACGTTTTTTTTTTCCCCCATTTTATATTTTGCTTTTCTTGCAAACATTTAATCGGAAAACCCAAGGAAAATAAATTGGCTGTTAAAATAAATATATAATGATTGAATAGATAAATAATTGTTATTTTAAATTTTATTGCAGGAGCATCAACGGATTTGGTACCGCAGTTACTTGGTATGTTTGATGAGTTGGCACGTAAGACAGATTGTAACAACCTCTACCATAATCACAAGCATCACCACGGGGAGCACATACCAGCAGCGATTCAAAAACGTTTAAGTCTGGTAGCGCATTCTCAACGTAACTCCATATTCGGTCACATCTGTGCTAACTCACAGCAGCAACAACAACAACAGCAGTCTCAGTCCCAGCATCTTAAACAAGTTGAGCCAATGCAGGAACAACGGGTTGAGTACAGAGACAACAAGAGTAGAGTTGGTTCAGCAGGAGCTAGCCAAGTTGAAATAACTGTTAGCAATCATGTTTGTACTGATGATGTTGCGGTTATTGATAATCAGAACGAGAGCAATAATCCTAAAGGAGCATTGAATGCTAATGATGATGACAAACAATTGTTTAGGCGTGAAATTGCTGATGGTAGTGGTGGAGGTCGAGGTGGATTAATGCCAGAGTATGGAAGTAGAAGACGTAAACACCTCGGCCGTCCACTATCAGGCAGTTCAATTGCCTCAAGCACGTCCTCGAGTGGATGCAGTAATCAAGGAAACGCTTGTTCCGCTAATCCGTATTTGGCTTCAGTCGAGTCACTGGCCGATACCTGTGCCAGCTCTCAAGGTTGGTTTTATCAAGTCTCACTTTTTTTTTTTAAACTTCTTACATAAAAGACCTCAATTATTTTTTTTCTATCCCCAAACTCTTTATGCTCTGAAATATTTTTTTGGAACAGTTCAGAAACTTAAACTTGAATATTAAATATAATAGAGTATTAATGTAATTTGAGTGATTAGAGGTGACAAGGGGTAATTGAGGGAGTTTTGGGGTTGGCTCACTAATTCAACCGTATTTTAGAATTTTTACTTTTCATTTTTTTTTATTTTCCTTCCGCGAAAAACTTTCCGATCTTCAGGTGCATGATTACTATTATTTTATAAATTATAAGTTGACTTTTACATTATGATAATTAACTCTTGAACAATAACGCGTTTATTTCTTTTTCTTTTTTTTATGGAAGACAGTTGATGAGAATTTATAATACTCATAAAGAATAACAATTGTCTAATAGTTCTAGACAAGAGATTATTATCAAAGAACCTTGATGATAAAAAAATAAAAAAAATGACATCTGTGTGCATTTACTCATAGCATTCCTTTTATTATTTATTTCAAATAAAACACATATAATTGTTATTATTTTTTGGTATAGGTTCCGCCGACAGTGGAGTTGTGACAACCTCTGAAGTTAATTGCCTCGAAGTTATGAGTGTTAATAACAATAATAATACGAGTACGAACAATAATAATAACAACAATAATAATAGTAATAATAACAGTAGAAGAATAAGCCGTAGTATTGAAGATTCGCCACTTTTGTATCACCGCGCACGTTATTGTGATCCAAAACGTAACCCAGTAGAACGCGTACTATTGGAAATAGTTGACACCGAAGCAATTTATGTTGAACATTTGCGACAAGTAATACAGGGATATTTAATTTTTTGGCGCGATGATCCGGCTTCTCTATTGCAACATCTCGAATTAAATCATTTATTCAGTAATATTGAGGATATATTTAGTTTCAACAGTGAATTTTTAAAAGAAATAGAAGCCTGTGGTTTAGATCCTGTTGGCGTTGCTAATACATTTACAAAACATAACTCTGGATTCAAGGTTTACACGGAATACTGTACAAATTATCCACGTACGGTCTCTGTACTTACGGATCTTATGAGTCGTGATGATACGGCCAAGGCATTTCGTGAGAGACAAGCGGCACTGGGTCATGCATTACCGCTTGGATCATTTTTATTAAAACCCGTACAGAGAATATTGAAGTATCATTTATTGTTGGAAAATTTGTCGAAAGAATATGAGGCTGATGAGAAGAGAAAAAGCAAAGATTTGCTTACTAAGGACAATCGTAATATCATTGAAGAGGCGTTGGCTACTATGACCGGCATTGCTAAACATATTAATGCTATGAAACGCCGACATGAACATGCTGTGAGAGTACAAGAGATTCAATCGTTACTTTACGGATGGCCTGGTCCCGATCTTACGACCAGTGGGGAGCTCATTGCCGAGGGTAGATTTAGAATGAGGGGCGCCAAAGCACCACGGCATGCGTTTCTTTTTGAACGTATGTTGCTGTTGACGAAAAAAAAAGAAGACGGACTACTCGTGTACAAAGCTCATATTATGGTAAATATTTTATTTATAAATATTAAGAATGTGCGAATAAAAATTTTAGTTTATTTTAATCAGATTTTGAATATTTTTTTTTATTCATGTGTAAGGTAGACCCAGTACACAATCATTAGATTTAGTAAAATTTAGTAAATATAGATATACAAATACATAAGTGATCGGGGACTGAGTCTCTTATCTTAGATGGAAAATTTTTTGACTATTTATTTAATTTTACAGTTTTCAAAACTAAAGTTCATGTAATTTATAAATGTCGTAAAAAATCAGTAAATTTAACTTATGAAATTTCAAAAATCTATTACGTGTTATTTTTTATAGATATAAAAAAAATTCTTATAGTTTTTATGTATTTTCGTAACCAAAAAAAAAAAATCCATTAGTGATTTCGGGTTACTTTCCACCTAGTAATTGTAACTAATGAAATCCGTTTTCTTCGTGCACTTATCACTTATTGCCCCTAAAATTTACATATATTACTCTTGCCTTTATTGCGCTGAGCTTTTAGTTACTCCTCGTAGTTGCCTTCTTCGTTGACTATCTTTTCAAAAGTACTCAAGTACGAGCATATTTTGTAGTTTGGCTCATTTTTGAACTTCATTAAAATAAAGTATAAAATGTCCAAAAATGGAGTAATTTCCACAAATGATACTTCTACCCTAAATAATTTAATTTATTAAGAAAATTTACAAATTAATTAATTTTTGATTCAAGATACAAATGATTTATAAATAATAATTATTTGCACATTCTTAATTAATATTAATTTTATATATTAATATTATTATATATTTTTCAGTGCTCAAATTTAATGCTGATTGAAAGTATACCCGGCGAGCCGTGTAGTTTTCATGTTATTCCATTTGATAATCCACGTCTGCAGTATACATTGCAGGTATTATTATTATTATTATTATTTTACTATTTAGGAAACCGCTTCGTTTAAAATAAAAAAAAAATTTTTGTCATACTTTTAAAAATTTAATTCTGCACAAAAATATGTGCATATTTAATGCATTCCAATATTTTTATAGCAAAAAAAAAATTAACGATAGAATTTAAAAGTCGTCTTTCTAGATATTCAAGTTCATTGATTTCGGATACTAATTGCAATATTACGCAAACTTATTTTATTATTTAAGTCGATAAAATAAAAAAAGCGACTCCGTTAATTTGAATAAATATTTCGTAATAATTTTTCGTAAATTATTTTAAAGAGCGAAAATGATTTTTTTCAATAATAAAAAAAATAAATAATTGAACCAATTTTATTGAGATGAAAAAAAGGTCAGTTAATAGGGACATTCACCTTCAGCACTCTCGCCTTCTATATATAGTAAGACTTTTATCTTTTTACCCAGCCTCGGTGTTTAGCTGCTGGAGCAGATAATTTTCTTCATGAGATTGAAATAAAAAAAAAATATAAATAAACTTCAGTGTATATATTATGCATTACGGTGAAATTATTCACACATAAATATGTTTTAAACCTCCACCATTAACATGGACGTAATTTACAATAAGCCTTTCAAGTCAAAATTCTTTGTTTAGAAAATTTATCTTAAACTTTACTCAGTTACTCATAAAATAAACATACATGTAAATTATCTGTAATAACAAATCGTTTAAAACAATAATGAAAGATAAAATTTCTCATTAAATATTTTAAATTATTTATTATAAAAAAAATTTTTTTGTATATAGGCGCGGAATTTAGAACAGAAACGTGAGTGGACACTGCAAATAAAAAGGGTCATGCTGGAAAATTACAACGCCGTTATTCCGATTCACGCAAGACAACTAGTCCTACAATTGGGACAATCACAGCAAGATGACGAGAACAATAGCGTAAGTGATCGTGGGTCGGCGAAAAAATTATATTCAGCGCCACCAGAATATTTAGAACGTCGTAAATTAGAAAAAGAACGTCGTCGATCAGAAGCAGGCATTCGTCAAAAAATAAAAAAAACTATAACCAACAACAAAACATTGGATTTATCAACTCCCGACTCACCAGCGCCGTCGCGTAAATTAAATGATGATCAAAATATAAATAATCGTGACCGGAGTTTGAACCGTTCACTAGACGGACGCGCGTCAAAAGTAAAAGATCGTTTTACAAACTGGCGACGTAAATCAGAGCCAGGTTTTCAGTCTTACATCTCACTCAATCAGTCTGATGAGGAAAAAAACGAGGATAGAATTACACAGAATAATGATTCGACTGCACAAACTGAGCCAGCATTATCACCAGCTGAAATTACAAACTCAGCAAATATTATTTACGAAAACACGCACAATTTATCGGGTAAAAATTCACCCACTGCAAATACCAAAGAAAAAGACATTAATGAACAACAGCAGCAACAACCACAAGAACAAGAACAGGAGCAAGAAACTAAAGTGCGCACTGTCGAGGAAATAGTCGGTCATATTTTGATGCAAAATCAAGAGTTTCAACGCTTATTGGAAAAGCAACGCAACAATAGTCTTGCTAACGTAAGACACCAGCGTTTCAAAAAAAATCAGAGGTCTGTTGATACCTCGGATGATAGTGACAATGGTGAGCTTAATTATTCATCAGATTTTAATAACATTAATAGTAGTAATAACAGCAGAGTAAGACCGACTCGTATAATCAGACGGGAGCATCGACTAGTGCGATCTAATAATGCATGGAATAGTTTGTCATCCCAGGGAGTGCGCGACAATCAGCCGAGCTTGCAATTGCAGTACAATAATTTGCATATCGATGACAATAAAAATCAATCGAAGATGAATCGAGTCCAGGAAAAACGGGCCGTTTTTGAAGCATTCAAAAGACAGAGTATCGTCACTGAAAGTAAAATAATAAAAACGGCATTACGCATGCGTGAAAATAGTCCTGATAAAGACAATAAAATTCAGGATAAAAATATAATAAATGGCAGTACAGATACCGTAAGTCCGACGAAAGATATCGATGATTGCAATTATGCGTGGGATGAATTTAAAAATGAAAGATGTTCGAAAACAAGCGCGGACAGCCCGACGAGACCCGCTGTTTGGTTGACGAAATTATGCCAGGATTTGCCGACGTCACCGCAAAAAAGCGGCTCGCTACCGCGAAGTTTCCAGATAAATCAAACGGATCCGTCAAAAGCGACGGCTGATATTAAACAGATCAGCAAAGCTAGATTTTTGCAACGAGATGGTAAACCAATGAGCGAACGTCCATTTACAATAGCGTCTGATAAACCTGGAGAAATAAATCTTGATGATATGGAGCAGCGTTACACCACAGCTTCTTACGAAACAGACAATAAAATAAATAACAAATTTAAAAATTCAATTTCCGCATGCTCGGCATCGACATCAGCATCATCATCGACATTTTTTTATTCCGTAGATGATAATTTAACTGACGGAGACTCGGATATTCACACAATTGCTACCAGTACCAGTACTAATATTCATCCAGATCATAAAATTTACCGCGCTAATAATATTAGCGGCAGTACGATGCTAAAAAATGTACTGTCCAAAGCCGGAAGTAGACTGCAAGGTCTAAGATCAACAGTCAGCGCTGAGACACTTGAGTGCACTGATGATTTTGATAAATCAAAACGTTTTCCAAGTTGCAAAATAAAAAAGAAAAAGAAATTCAATAATAAATTGCGGCTGTCACGTGAATCTTCGACGGACGTTGATGAGCCTGTGATTGGTTGCGTACCTGGTGGTAATTCGTCACTCGATTTAACGCACTTGTATTACAAACAAGGAAGTTCCGGGCTAGGAGCACGTATTGCTCAAGCCGACTATGCCGATCCATCGGTACTATTTTTTGATATCAAACGAGGGGAGTCAAATATTAGTGATAATATTTCCGTTGATAATTCAAATGTTAATTTGATTGGAAAAATTGATGGTGTGAATAATGATGAGGATGAGGATGATAATGATAATGATAATGATGATGATTATTATGAGGATGATGACGATGGTGATGATGATGACAGAAGACAAAGACTAGCAAGTGATGGAGACAATTATTATGAAAAATGTTTTGAATCAATTGAAAATTACATTGATGAGACTGATGATGCGTTTAGGGACAGTGCAATATTTAGTGACGGTGATGAAGTTGTGTCACCTTTAATTAAAAATAAATTAGTAACAAGGACTACGCCAACTACGTCATCAGTAGTTACGTCTGATGATAAAAACATAAATGATAATAATAATAAGTCAAGTGATAATAATTTTTTAAAAAAACCAAAAATAGCACCACCAGTACCCGTAAAACGTAAAATAAATTTAAATGATAAAAAATTAATTTGTGAAAATGATAATTTAAAACCTAATGTTGCACTAAAACCGGATAATTTAAAATTGCGTACGAGATTAATTGTTGGTAGTAATAGTAGTAGTAGTAATAGTACTGAGTGTGTAAAAATAACGGTAACTAAGGAAACGATTCCTATTCCTATTTCGTTACCGAGTTACTTAACAAGTAAAAGTGAATTTAATTGTACGAATAATGCTAGTGGTGATGACGGTAATAAAAATAATGATGTATCAGCAGGGCAAAGTCAAGCTGGGTGGGTTAAAAAAATGGTAGGACAATTGCAGGCACAAATAGAAACGTTGTAATCATATGTTTATAATGTTATTGTTAAATTGAACATATCAATATTTTATAATATGCATTATCGATTATCAGTTATGTAGTTTATTAATGACTAGATGATTTATGCAATAGTAGTGGAAATTATTAGAAAAAACTAGATAAAAATTGCGGCGGAAAAAATTTATTGAGTAGAAATATTTTTGTTGAAAAAACTTTTTAAAAGTCAAGTAAATTTTATACATCGGGTTCAGTTATTTTGTAGGATAAACATTTTTTTTTTTAATTGTTCTTGGCAGTGGATTTATTGAAAGAAAATTTTTATGTGCGACTAATCTGGACAGAATATCGGAAACCAAAATAATCGTTAATATAAATAAGACACCAGTGATACTATTTATTGTAATTTAAAAAATTTTTGTAGTTTTATAAATATCTTATTTGAAAAATTAAAAAAAAATATGATGACTGCAAAAGTGAAATAAGAAACGCTGTTTTTTTTTCTTTATTCTTATTCTAGTTGTGAAATTTAATTAATTTATTTTGTAAAGTAAATTAATTTTGGGTATTTGTTAAATATATATATGTGATAATTTTCTCACTGTTATTGTCCTGCGGTTATTTTTGTCCTGCTTCATACTTCAATTTGTTAAAATGTCAATCAAATTGATAAACATTTATTTTTTATTTGAAAGAAACTGATTTAAAAAAAATAGTTTTTAACAAATTATTTTAATGCCCTTTTCATTTTTCTAATTAAAAATTTAATTACAGTTACATATTTATTTCACATAAAATTGTGACGTCTATGGATTTTTTTTTAATAAATCCACAATAAAAATTTAAAAAAAATGTAAAATAATATGAAGGTGATTTTATAAATATATGGAAATTAAAAATTAAATAAGCAATTGTGTAAATATATCAATTACAAATTATTGTAATTATATTTTGTCTTTTTAAGATATATTTATATATATATAATTATATAAATATATAATTCTACTCAGCAATTATTTCCTCAGTAATTTTTCTCCAGCAATTTTTTCCATCTATAAAAAAATAAAAAAAAAACAGTCGGACTTTGCCATAAGTACAATTAAGATTCAATTGTCCATAAAAAAAATATAAAGCCAATAATTATTAGAATTAATAAAATATAAATATTAATAATACTTTAGTGTTGATTTAAATTAAAGATTGTAAATTTATATTTATTTAATTCTTATCGTCAAACGAGTTATCATTTATTGAATTTATGAAACTTATCTTGTTTTTTATTTCATTATCAACTTATCACATATTCCAGACAACCTATAATAAATATTATCTATATCCATAAATTTTTAAAAATTTATATCAGTGATAAAAAATTAATTAAATATTTTTTTAAATTTTTTATTGCAATTTGTTATTACACTTAATTTTCATTTTAAATAAACGACATGCAATATTTATTTTAATTGCCATCGAACTTAGATAATAAATAATAATAAATATTTATATTAATTAGTAAGTTAAGATTATTTTTATCTATTTAATTGTAATAGATTAAATTAATAAATTGTATTTTTAATTTTTTTATTTTTAAAAATAATTATAAAGGATTGTAATTTCAAATACGTTTTATTTTATTTTATTTTATTTTTTTTTTTTTTTTATTACGAGAACCTCTATTTACAATTAAATTTTGGCTAGTCGTGTAATAATTAATAATAAATTATTTGTTATTATTAGTTTTTTTTTCTTTTCTTCTCAATACTGTATTTATAAAAAATTTATTACTGCAAATTAATAATTATGCATTAAAAAAAAAAGAAAAAAATTAATTATTATTAATAATAATAATTAAAATTATTATTATAATTTGTTATACACATTATGTACAACTTTATGTGTTGTATTGTTTAATTAATAATTAAATAATATTAAATATTAACTATTACATTTTACATGCGATCTATTCCTTCTAAATCCCCATTTATTTCAGTCAATAATTATAACAATCTCAATTATTTGTAGTATATATTATTATTTAATTAGTGGTGTTCTTTATTTAATTAATTAATTCATTAATTACTTAATAATTCAATAGTAATATAAGAAAAAAAATTTTTATGACCAATAATTCTGAGTTACTTTAGTGTGCGTGCTCTATAACAGAGTTTTGGAAAAAGTTAATAAAAAAATGTGTGATAATTTCAATGATTTTTAAAATTTCTTGACATTAATCAAAAAATTTGGTAAATTTAGTCAGTAACAAAAAAATATTTTTTTCATTTTCTGTTGTAAATTCTTTGACACCTTCCAGGTGATTGGAAATATTTTTATTTCGCCTTTTAAAGAAGTTATAAATAAATTTCTGAGATGTTTCTAAGATATATTGACGTATAAGTGCAGAGTTTTTTTATTACAAAATTAAAAAACAAAAAAAATATTTTTTTGAATGAGAACTAAATGCTTTAGTTTTAGAAGCCCTTAATTTTGGACAAAAAAAAATAAACCTTTACACAGAAAAATAGAATTTTGCGGCGTAAGAAAAATTTTACATTATGAAATGTTTTCTTAGGACTAGAAAAAATTTTTTGCGCCAAGAAATCATTTGTTTGAGTGCTTTTAATCAGAGCTACACTTTTCAAAATTTTTTTAAATCAGATAATTTTTCAAAAATTTATACCAGTGGCCAGTCACAAGAACTTAATAAAATATATTTGTCTTTTTAAATTTTTAAAAAATCAATTAATACTTTTATCATTCAACCTCTTATCATCAAACTAAAAAAAAAATTTAATATCTGTTTTATTTTTTTAAAAAATGCTTATTTTTAAAGCGCGCACACTAGGATGATTTCTTAAATATAGTAAAAAATAAAATGTGTGCTTACTCAGAATTTATTATTTTATCTAATTATTAATTATTGCAAGAATAATTTTATTTATTCGCTATGTCTATAGATTGTTTAAACTTTTATTATAAGGTAAAACTTGAGGTACGTTTTTAATAGTGATCTACTTAAATTTTAAAATTTACTTTATTTTTTTCCTGCTATTTTTTATTTTATCAACTATTTTATTTTTTTTTTATTGTAACTAGTTCCATTGAGAATTGCCGTTTTACGTTTTTATATTAAATATATGTACTCTTCATTTATTTATATATTTTATATATATAGATATATTTTTTCTCTTATTTTTCTCTTTATATGTTCTTATAGCTTTGCCTCAATCATTTATTTATTTATTCAAATCTTTAATTAACAAACAAATCAGTATAAAATTTAAATTTTAAATTTATAAGTTGACACCTTATTTAAATTATGTCCTTTAAAAAAAAGTAAAAAAAAAGGAACAAAATAAAAAAATTTTAAATTTAAATGAAATTAAAATTCAGAGGCAAAGCTATCGGTCTGGTCATATCGAGCAGGTACATTTTTTTCGCTGTGCTAATTTTTTTTACATATTATTTATTGAAGAGATATATTTATAATTATTATTATTATTTATCAGAACAAATTAAAACAAACACAATTATTTTTATTTTCAAAGCTAAATTATCGTTCAATCGAAAATAATTATAAGTTATTCAAATTGTAATTATATAATTCATTAATTAACTCATTATATAATCAAAGGCATTAATTGCTAATGATTTTTAATTTACTGTTTAACTTTCTATTGTTTATGATTCTTATCCATTGTAATTACGTATTATTTAACAAATAATTAACAATGATTACTTGATGTAAATATACTGATTTCTGATACCGACACTTTAACCATATTCAAATAATTTAATGGTAAGGAATTCTTTTTTTTTTATTATATAACTTCATGTTAAATTATTTATGTAAACAATAGAGATTTACATGAAAAAAATTTTCCATTAAAATTTACAAGTCCAGGGAAAATATTTAAATACAGTAGAATCTGGTTATAAGTTACATCGACGCTTTACTTTCATATCAATTTAATTTTTTCCTCTAAGTATTTAATCCCCTTGGAGTGAAATTTACTCCAGGGGAGTTAATTTTAATATTAAAATTCCGAATCGCAGTGAATTCAGATTTAAATAAAATTTAGATCACTCCGCTGAAAAGACAAACTCTCTATTTACTCCGTAATATTATATTACACACCAAGGGAGGAAAGTAAGACATTCCAGCCTACGTGTGTATAGGAAACACTCGGATTGGAACGTCTTAATTTCTTCTGTGGTATGTTTATTATTTTTCACTAGATCTCCGTCTAAAAGTTTGAATTTTTGTCTCTGTTTGAGAGAAAAATAGCGCATGTGCTATTTTATCATTTTTTAAAAAGCAGAAAAAAAAAATTGTTGACTTTTTGTTAAACTTTAGGCGACAATCTGTTACCATATAATCAATCGTTTATAAAAAGTCAACAATTTTTTTTTGTGCCGCTTGAGTTGTTTTTTTATGCAAAAAAATTATGGCTTTTTCTCGAGAAATATGGTAGGAATTTAAACTTTCAGTGCAAATATGAGGAAAAATATTTCTGGATCAAAGTATTTCACGTTATTATACCATTGCAATCGTGTATTTAATTGATTTTATTGAGAAACTCAATAGCGGATATTTGTTTGTAAAAAATTTATCAACCATTTGATACAATAAAAAAAAAAAATTAACAATCAATGCCTTCAGATTATAAAAAATAACGAATTAATTTATTAATCGGAAATTGATAATGTAATGATATTAAATACTTTCAAAAATAATAAATTATTGTCTTGATAGTAATGGAAAATAAATTGATAAATAAAATGAATATCAAGCCATTACTTCTTGTTAATTTGAAAATAAAAAAGTTAAGTAAAGATAAATAATTAAATGAGATCCAGTAATTAATAATCACTGCAGATATGTAATAATTTCTCCGTCAAAAATTAAATTATTTTTATTTGAAAATATATGACATTTATTATTATTCATTATTTATTGTTTTTTTCTTTTTGTGATTAGTGACTCTTTTATAATTTTAGTTTATTTTCTAATATAAAAAATAATTAACTTTAATTGGTAATGGAACCATTGAATTTTTTTTCATCGCTTGTTTTATAATTATGTAATTTATTATAAGGGAAGACATTCATGATTACAATGAATGGATTATTTAAATTGATTATAAGTGCATTTTATCATAAATTAAATTGAATTTTATATATTTTTTGTCCATTTAGAAGAATAATATTTTTTTTTTTTTTTTTTACACTAAGCTACAAATATTCGTCTTTATTATCGATTTATTCGAGCGAAAGTACGTATATTATTTATAACAATTTAGCAATTACTAGTGTGCATAGCATTTGTGGTGTAAATTGCGATATTATTTAAATAATAATAATAATTATATTATTATATAGTATATTGTGTGACAAGGGATGAAACAAAACAATTTCAGACCAGGGTGGTTGGCTGCCATCACCCGCAGTCTAAAACCGCGTTTCAGTATGAGTTACCCACTATATTTTTCATGATTAACTGCATTAGAATTCAAATTTCATATTCAACAGCCAGTCGGAAACTTGTTAATTTAAAACCAATGATCAACTATTAGTATAACCGTAAATTGTCATTTGTAATTTGCAATTAAGTAGAAATTATAAATACTATTTAATATTCACACTAATTTTTATAAAACTCAATCATAGTCATAACTGTTATTTATGTAAATAAGATTAATTAAAAAGACTAAAATTACTATTAAACAGATGACAAGTATCAGAGTTTAAGGCGAATGCCTTCAGCCAACGAGCAGAAACATCATCTTTGACCATACCTGCATTGGAAGTTTAAATTCCTGCCATTCTGTCCACAAACAGAGCCAAAAATTTAAACTTTCAGGTACATATCTGTTCAAAAATAGTATACACCATGGAGGAAGATAGGATGTTCCAATTTACATGTTTGCCACCATTGCCTTCTTCTCAGGTAGGCAAATATACACATTGGAATGTTCTACTTCCTTCTAAGTGTGAAATATATTATTGTTTCTTCCCAAGGGACAAAACAAATTTGTTTCTGTCCACTGATCGAAGGCATTCACACTTATGTGTTTGCTGTATTATATTACACACCTAGAGAGAAAAGGACATTTCAACCTGGGTGTATAATTGTCTACCCGAGTCGAAGGCGAGGATGACAAGCACGCGAATCAAGACATATTTAACCGGATCTGTACCTGAAAATTTAAATTTTTGCCTCTAAGGGAAGAATGGCGCATACGTTAATTTTTATAATATGTTTTCTCATAAAAGAAAAGAACGACTTTCTTCCCTCTAAACAAGACAGGCATTTAAACTTTCGGTCCAGGTATGATAAAAATATTATAAGATTTTCCCAAGGAACGAAACATATGATTTTGCCCACTGACTAAAGGCATTCACAATTTACGCGATTGCTAATATTTGTTCGCTGTATTGAACTGAAATTAGTTTGTTTCGACTGGCTGTAGAGACACAAACTTCAAGTTTCGATGCTGATATCAGGGAAAAATAGTTGTAGTAACTAATATAATTTACAATAAATTATATAGAATAATAAATAAAAGTAAAGCGATAAAACAAATAAGCACATTTACATTTCTGTCGAAAAATAACTACCCTAGAGTTTTAAATTAGTGAAATATATTTTTCAAACCCTCTCAATGTTTTAAATTTATTTGAAATTTCGAATACTTAAATAATCGTGAATAATGCGTTTAGTTATCGAAAAAAGTTAATTTTTTAAATATTTAAAAATAATTATATTAAATATGTACTAATTTATACCGATTTAATAAGGCGTTATATACAATAATATATAATTATACATTCGCTAATTGGTAATTTAATTTAATAAAACGTATTTAGCAACAACAATTTTCTGAATTTACTTTTTTTTTTAAATTTTACACCACATGTGCACCCGGCACTTTTTAAAATTTATTTATCTAGTTACTTAAATAGCAATAATTTAAATAGTCACGACAAATACTTTTTTTTTTCAATTTTTTATACTAAAAAAAATTATCATGAATTTATAATACTCACGACAGGCTGATAAATATATAAATCTTTAAATAATGCAATTAATAATCAGTAATAATTAATAATTACTAATTAATTATCAATGACAAGTAAATTATAAAAATAAAAGTATTGATAAGTCTGTTAATGAGATAATAAATAATAACAATGTTTATTTATGAGAAAATTTATTGTAGATAATGATGATGAAATAAATAAAAGTTAGAGTTTAACTCTCGAGTTCACACAAGAAAACTATATATTTTTAGATCATCATTATTCTTATAACTTATAATAGAAATGTTGTGTAACTGAATCTATTAAATATTTCATATTACAAAAAAAAAAAATTGACATCTTCAAGTTTATTACCAGACACGTGTATACTTCTTTTGATCTTTAAATTTTAAAAACTCATTGAGATTATAAAGATCAAAAGATTTATATAGATCGTGTGCTATAATTAACTTTGTATTTAAAAAAAAACTTCATTGAATACAAATACAATATTTTTAAATTTTAAACAAATTTTTAAATATTTTGAGCTTCAGTTTTTTTTTACCTGCAATTAATTAATTTATTAAATTGCGAAATCATAAATTTTATTTTTAATTAATTTCATTAATAATTTTTAGATTAGAAAAATATTTATCTTCGATTGTTTTTTTTAAATTTATTATTAAGCTCTTTATATTTACAGTTTAAAAAACATATATTTGTTTAAAATATTTATCAGCCTGTAAGCTTTTTAAAAATAATTTAAATTTAAACTTTGGTCGATTAAAAATTGAATTATAATTAATATAAAAAAATTAATAATCTACCGATAGATTAAAATAAAATTTAAATATTAATCTCTAACGAAATCTCGTCTAATTTAATTTACATATGCGAAAAAATTTTTTCTTTTTTAAACAAAGTAAAAAAAAAAATTAAAAAGGGTTCAAATGAAAAATAACAGCTCGTCTTTACAACTGGAATCGTTAATATCTATCACATTATCCCAGCAATTAAAAATCTGAATATTTTTAATAATATACGAAGACGTAAATCACAAATTTACATATTATTTTAAATTTTATTTACCTATTTTCTTTAAATCGCCTCCATTTTGTGGTAATGGAAAACGCAAGTAGTTATTCAGCTCAACTCCACGAGTTTATGCTTATTCAGCTGATCGTATTTGTTTTCTTTTTTCATTCAATATTTTAATGATGCGTTGATGCACAAACTCGTTTTTTAAAATTTATTGGCATGCAGAAGTAAAGGCGTTTTTTTATTTTTTCAATAACTGGCTTCATGGCCAGCAAGTATATACAGATCAGCTCCTTCTGTTTCACTTAATGTTCCTGAATGAACTAAATGACTTTCTAACATTACAACTCTATAAATTAAATTATTAATTATTATAACTTAATTACTAAGGACCGAAATGATGTCTAATAGCAATTTCCGACGATGTCTCTCCTCTGCGATTTTATAAAAATTAAAAAACCTCAAAATATTATAATACTTTTATAAAAAATAATTAATAGAGTGACTCGACTAATTGTTGGATGAAAAATATTTTAGTAAATTTTGCTGAAATTATTTTGTAAACTCTTTTAAAAAAATAATCGAATTTCTGATTAATTCTGATACAAAACTTGGAATGTTTAAATAGGGCGTCTACTGTAATATTTCTTCCATTCACTGAGAATCTAAATCATTTTATCATTTTTTCTTCTTTTTTTTAATATCCCAAGTAACATACTTGGCTTTGTGTCATCTATATGATGGCAATTTTAAGACTGTTTTGTGAACTGTTAATAAGGCGCCAAAATGTTTAAAAAATAAAGAAAAATTTATGTCATTGAAAAAATGACTGCTTAAAAGAATTGACACAAGCGGCAACAAAAAGTTAATTATAAGTAATTGTCAAATAAGTCGTCTAAAAAACGTTTCAATAAAAATGACTTTTTTAAAACGGGAAAAGAACTTAAATTTTCTATGACTCCTAAAGTCAATATCTATACATCTCATTTATATAAAAAAAACTTGGCTTTGAGATAAAACAATTTGTCTTGTCCTTTATGATACATCTTTATAACATCTTAAGGCTGTCTCTGTTGGACTTGGGATATTAGCCAAGTAGCACACTTAGCTTTGTGACATCTATAAGTAATTTTGAGGCTGTTTTTTTTATCTATCGACAAGGCACCAAAATGTTGACAAGATCAGAAATTTTTCATCGAAAAGATGTCTCTTTAAAAGGCTTAACACAAGCGGAGACAAAAATTAAATTTCAAAAATTTGTCAAATTTGTTATCTAAACAATTTTTTAATTGAAATGACATTTTTAAGATGGTGAAAAGAACACAAATTTTCTTCGAGTCCTAGGATCAACAACTGTAAAGTAAGAGACTCGATCACTAGTATATACACTAAATTTTACTAAATATAGATCTACAAATATATGCAGTGATCCGGTACTAGGTCTTTTATCTCACGTCTTATTTATTTAAGAAAATTTAGCTTTGAGACAAATAAAATTTGTCGTCCTTTTAAAAGACATCTTAAAGTTGTCTTTCTGCTACTTGGGATACTACTATCTTCATATATTTTTTTTTTTAAATTTAAAATTTATCAATATTTGACTTGCCCTACCGAAATATATAAATACCTTCATAACATTACAAGATTATTGAATTTAAAAAAAAAATTATAAGACACCGCCTAAAATTGCACTAAATAAATAGCAATGAATAAATAAATATAACAAACTTACTTATCAGAGCCAAGTAACCTATACGTCCTACTGGGATCACTTATTTCCTGTGTTACTTCACCATTTTTATAACTTCTTCCTTGCATTCCATGTTTATGAAATGCTAGCAGACTATCAGGCAAACAAACTAAAAATTTTATTAAATTATTTATATAGGTAAGTAATACTCCAATAAATATATACATAAATAAATAAATAAATAAACAAACATACTTATTGATTCAATTTGAAAATTAAATTGTAATTCAGATAATTGTTTTTTACTCGTACGTGGTTTGCCTTGTAATGTTACAAACTTAACAACATCTAAATTAAAAAGTAAAATAAAATTTAATATTAATTATTAATTAATAAAAAAAATAAATAAATAAGTATTCCAATAACTTACTGTCGTAGCAAATAAGAATAGAATCTTTTTCAAATTGCGTAACATTAATTACATGTAAATTTTCTCGCCTTGGAATTACAGTGGCTGAAAAAAAATAAAATAAAATAAATAATTAATTGCAGACAATTTTAACCCTTCAGCACTCCCGTATTTTTGTCTCGCTTGCACTACAGCGACATCCAATAATTTAAATACTGTCCTGTGAGCAAAATAGTGGTAACGGGAATCCTGATGGGTTAAAGTAATGACGTAATGATTTATGTTAATTAAAGGTACCAGAGCCATCGATATCTTCCAATTCATCACTATGAAACCAACTGGCACCAGAATTCATATTTATTAAATCAAGTTTTAATTTATTTTGTTGATAAGCCTGTTTAACTGATACACAAACCATCGGATACTCCATATCTGGTGTTATTATCATCTCAAATACATTTAATGGCGAAGGTAGTATACAGTCAAAGTGTTTTAGCAGCATAAATTTATTTAAAGGGTCATACCATTGCATTAAAAATATACCAGCAGGAGTCGCACCACACAAATATTTGTATCTAAAATTCAAATTTTATTTATTTTAGTAAATAATTTTAAATATTGAGTTGCTGGCCCTTTACCCCTTCTCTCGTATGTTTCTAAATATTTATAAAAAATTTTTAGAGACTGAGATAAATATAATTATTATTATTTAATTACCCATTGTATGGATTTCTTCCGACGCAACATTTACTACAACCTTTAGTGTCTGGTACTTTAGTAGTGAGTGCAAATTTACGCGGTACCAACCGCTCAGGTATTTTATTCATATGCAACGAAAACCTGTGGGTTTGTTTACTTTGCATTGCTAATAAATCATGCCTATATAATTGTGGTGTTTTTCCTGTAATAAAATTATTCACACATAATATAGTTAAAGCTGCCCATTAATAGATAAATATTTAATTTTACCTGATAAAGACATAAGGACATCTTTGATGACGTACATCCATATCGTACGTCTTGGGTACAACTGATCAATTGCTGTTTCATGTAACTCGTTAAGATTTAAATTATAAATACCCTCTTCAGCGGCTATCAATAAATGCTGATCTCTTGTATCAGGATGGATCCAACTAGCTGTACAGTGTATTCTTAATGGACATCCATTAAATACCTATTTCATTTTTTTTAATTAATTTAAACGATCATGTGTATACTGAATTTGTTCTTAGTAATTGTTTTTTTTTTAGTGTTTATTAGGGGTGTGCAAATAGTTCGAACATGAATTACTCGTATCGAATCGGATCGAACAATTTGATAATTCGAAAATTGAGTTATTATTCGATTTTATCAATCATATATTTTTTGTTGTTTTATTTCTATTGATGTGTTCGGACCCGCCACCCCAGGGTACTTTGACGCTTTTCTCGCACACGGAATTAACATTAATTTCTATCAATTAATGATCGATTCGAAATACTAAGATTTGTTTTACTTAAATTTCACTTAATCAATACACTGATAGTTAATACATTTTTTTTTAATCGGTAATTCACTTTTTTTCTACTTATTAAATTTAATTATGAATTTAAATTTTTCGGGTATATGCAAGCGCCCCAGTGCGCCGAGTGGAGAATCCGAATAGACCATTAATGTTCGTATAATAAAAAGAAATTACTTTTGAAAAACAAGCTCCCATATGAACTTTTGGTGTTGGAGGTAAACCATTACTCGTTGGTCTAGGTGGAGTATGTCTCTTTCTATCCCTTCTTCTTGGTGGTACTGGTGGTGTATCAGACAATAAATCTGGTCCAATACCTTCTTCATCGTCATTACCCGTTGACTCTCTATCACCTACATAAAAAAAAATCAATCAACAAAAAAACAGTTTTTGAAGATTCAAAGTAAGTTAATTGAAAAATAAATTAAGTAATGAGTGTTTAAGTGAAGTTTTTAGTACGGTTTCAATAAAACTACTAAGTATTAAAAATAATATGTTAATTTATAATTAAGTGCAATCTAGAGCATGCTCTAAGTACAAGATGCGTGCTCCTACCATTGTACCGCGGAGAATCATCTCTAGGCCCACTGTCTGACAACGAACGTTGACGTTGACCATTGATTGATGATAAAGACAAGGAACCGCTCACTAAACCATACAACTCGTCCACAGAGCTGTGACGTCTGGGACTCGCTTGTGACCCTATACACCCAACCTACTATTTATACGCTACTGCTTTTTAGTAATAATATTTTTTTTTTAAAACTATAAATTCACTAACGATTATCGTGACATCAAGAAAGCTAATTACAGTATTTTTTTTTCTTCATTATACTTAATGAAGTATAGCATCATATATTTATTACCAATGAGTATACATGGACCCATGTAAAAAAAATTCCAAAAATATTCAATATGTGAAACTTCTAAACTTGAGGCAGATTAGAATTTCGAGTGAAACTTTTTTTTGAATCTTTGTAATTTTAATTGTAAAAAAAAAAAAATTTATCTAGGATTTTATATAAGCGAAATTTAAATAAAAAAATCAAGTTTTTACAACATATTTCTCACAATGTATCTTTACTACATTTACCCTGGTTCCGAAAAAGTTCAAAAATTCAAATTTTGAAATTTTTATGAACGTTCCTTGAGTTTTATTGGGCTATTGGTTTTTAATGGAAACTTTTTCGGAACTAGGGTAAAATGGACTAAAAATATGTTTTAAAAACTTGATTTTTTTTACTCATAATCCACTCATATAAAGTCCGAGATAACTAAAAACGTTTTTTTTTACAACCAGAATTATTAGAAGTTTCACTTGAAGTTTTATTCTGTCTTAAGTTTAGAAGTTTCGAATTTCGAATTTTTTGGGAATGAATTTTTTTTACGCGGGAAGGTATAAAAATGCAGATCATTTTATACCCATTTGAATTTGACGTTTAAAATAAATTTTGCAAAAAATACTTAAAGAATAATTGGGACTCAGCATATTTACAGAAAAAATTTTGAAACAATTAACTTGTCGGAATAATAATAATTTATAAAATTTAATTTTTTTCTGGGGACATGACAGAATATTCTTTAAGCATGTATTGCCAAAAAATAATTCAAAAAAATTTTAACTCTATAAAAATAATACAAATTAAAATCTAGTCTATGAAATATTTGTTTTAAGTAATTAATGAAATAATAAAATAAATATTTACATTTAAAAATCCATGCGCTCACATGCTTTTTGTAAATAAATTTTTATAAACAATAAAGCAACACTTATCCCGTTTGAAATAAACTGTTGAGTTTTTTGTTGATACATTTTTTAAACATGTAAATTTGTTTTGTGAACACACACAACTGTGCAGTGATTTTTTTTTCTTAAATATTTATTTTAAATTAATGAGTAACTTTGTATTTCTTACCCGCTAAATTTGAATAGAAGCCTCGATGGACTTCACATTTGTCCGAGGATTCACCGAGTGGGAGCGTTGCCCTGTAAAAAAATAAATTTAATAATTATTTAAAAAATCTAAAATTAAATGATTATTGTAAGAAGTTCTTAAGTCTATAAATATATATATATATATATATATATATATATAAAAGTAAAATAGTTAATAATATATTATTTTTATTCGCCGTGTAATTAAAATGAAAAATGAGGTGATGTGAATTAAAAAAACAAAGCTTGTCAGTAAGCGATTAGTATTTTTTTTCATAAAAAAAAAAATATAGTATATTTTATTACAGTTTATGAATTTATTTATTTAATTCCAAGTGTTGTCAAGTGTGTTGTAAAAAAATCTATATAACAAATAATGTATTAAGGATACTCTTAGACGATACCACCCAGTTTTTTAATTTATTCAATAACCTCAAGACATAATAAATGTATTAAAATTTATTAATTAATTAAAAACAAAAACATTTAAGCATAAGTTAAAAAAAAACACAACTTAGTAATAATTTCATTGGGATATAGATTAAAAAAAAATTACTTAGTTGTTTTAAATCACTCGCTAACTTCAACAATAAGGGGCTTCGCCCACGGATCAACCATTTTTCAGATTTTTTTAAAATTAATTAATAAAATGTTAATACCGCTTACGACAGTTGAAAGTTATTGATACATTTAAAAAGTGAGGGGTACTGTCAAAGACTGCCCTTAAAGAAAAAAAAAAACAAAAATCTGCAAATAAAAATAAAATTATTATCAATCGGATATGTACTTACTGCAGGGAGTATAGCTGGTCACAATGACCATCAACCATTGACATTGCATTTCCCCTGCACATATAAAACTAATGTCACACACACAATGACCATAATAAATAACTTTTACATTGACCCAATTTACTTGTCCTGACTATTATCTTTTTTTTTTTACATATTATTCCGCATGATAGATTCAATTAACTTCAGCTAAGCCCACCATATTATGAATAATTATTTAATAGTTTGTTATTTAAAAAACAAATCATCTGTACCCATGTATTTTTCCATATCCATATTCATATAAAAGTATCAAGATTAACATACAATAAATACCCTAGATTATTTTTTATTATTAGCTGGCATATATTTTTTTATTTACAATAAATAAAATATATTTTTATTATGGGATAAGTACAAGACCACAGCTATTACGAGTTTGTTTATTTATTTACTAATTAATTAATTAAGTTACTGTTATTAATGATTTTAAAAATAATATGTATATATGTTATATTACGATTACTTAAGCATGCGAGCATTCATCAATGATAATTAATGATTTTATTAATTAAAACATTGAGCAAGCAAAAAAATCAAACAAAAATATATTATTGACTAAAAACTATGCATGGGAATTAATTTAAAAATAATTATTTAAATGAATTAAGGCCGTTCTCAGATAGTGCCCTTATTTTTTTAAAATATTCAATGACTCAACTGTCATCAGCGTATTAAATTAATTTTTAAAAAATTAAAACCTTGATTGAAAAAATTACAACGAAGCTGCTATTGCGCTGAGACAGATTTTTAAAATAATTATTTACAGTTGACATCAATTAGGGCCGTTCATAAAATACGTCACGTATAATTTTACTTCTAGACCCCTATCTCACCCTTCGTGACGCTATGTTACATTTTCTGCTATCCCCCTATCAATATTACGTCTCAAATGATAGACATATATAGAAATATTTATATATTTACAAATATGAAACGAATGATTCTATCGTAACAAAAAAATAAAATTATAAAAAACTGAGAGAAAAATTTTCAAAATTTATAGATGAGCAGCAAACGTCACGTTTGCTTAGACTCCCGGTCCCCCATGTCACAGTAAACAACAGCCCCCTTCTTTCCCATAAGTGCGAAAGTATTTTATGAACGGCCCTTTAGGAGTTAAATGAAATTCGTTAAATAAATTTCAGTAAAATCTTCATGCCGACATTTTAATTTGGAATATCAAATTTTAAGATAAAATTTATTTACAAATTTTCTTCAACTCCCAATTGATGTCAACTGTAAATACGTTTTTTAAAAATCTATATTTCGGCGCAATTGTAACTTTGTTATCCTTTTTTTGATTAATGCTTTAATTGTTTTTTAATAAATTGATAAAATTTTGATACGCTTATGGCAATTGAGTCTTTGAAAGTTTTTGAAAAGTGGGAGACACTGTCTGAGAATGCCCTTACATATAAATGATAATGAAAATGAATGCATGATATGAAAAAGCGTAAGTGCAAGGGGCAAGGGAAAAGGTTACCTGCCGATACCTTAGCAACAACTCCTCATCAATGTACTGCAATAGACTCCTGTTGAGAGAAATCATAAACATTACCAATTTATTTGATAATAATAATAATTTTTTGAATTTAATTATTTTTTATTTTACTAAATTATTAACTTTCTTTTTCGGGGGGATTTTAAATTTTAAAATCGGTATTCGACAGTTTTTATTTATGATTATGTGATATTTATGAATGATGATTATCAAAAAATATATAGTGTAGTAAAAGTGATACCTACGTCATGTAATTTATTAAACTAATTATTAAAAAATTATAAAATCATTAAAAATTCCATACCATGCGATAAATTTTAGTAAAATATCTACCATGCATTTCTATATTTTGTGAAATAAAATTTTAAATAAAATCAAGTAATTTATAAAAGTGATTAATAAATTGGTACTTAATTAAGTTATTGCTATTAATTAAAAAAAATAAAATTTTTTTAATTTTCAAATTAAAAAATATTTTATAAGTCACACATGTCATTGGCATAAATGTATATATAAAAAAAAAAATGTAATTTATAAAACTCAAACTCATTTTATTTTACCTGAGACTCATATGAAATATTTCAGTTCCGGTTTTGCTTCGACGGGACAATTTACTAATACAAAAAATTTTAATAACTTTTTTTTAAAATTTATTTTTAAAAAGACAAACAAAAAAGCTCGAAGAAAATGATTCGATGATTTATACAAACAAATCAAAGCACGTAAATATATATTTTGTTTATTTTTAAATATGAAAGCAATTTAAATATATTTAAAGCCAAAGCAATCGTGCCATATGCAATTAAACTCTTTTTTTTTTCTTGTACTAATTAACAGACTCGTCTGGTTCTTGTACTTTTATTTTAAAAATATTAATTAAGTCCGTCGTTATTAAAGCTTTGAATATAAATGGTAAGCAGTTTACATATTTATACATTAATAATTTATTTTAATAATTCAGTTATACTTTTCATCCACAGTTATCATTCGCCGCACCAGGATGTATTATATACTAATATTTAATTACTATATATGTATGAATATAATAAAAATATAAATATAATTTATAGTTAATTACTTACTTTTCTTGGACGTCATCAAATGCTGTACCGATACCGCAATCGGGATGAACATCACAGTTATGGACAGTCTATTAAAATATAAATAAATAAATATTTTTATTTAAAATGTAAAATCTTATAAATTATTTCTATGCAATTAAAGGGGATTTTACAGTTTCTGTAGCGTCGTCAAATCACCGCAAGTTTGTATCGAACTTGACAAAATAAGACTTTTTCAACGAATAAAATTTTTTCGATATTTCGCTTGGATTTTGAGAAAAATGTGATTTTTTAAAAAAAGTTAAAAATTTTATAGATTTCAATATTTCCATTTTTTGTATTTTTTTCCGAAAACTAAATTTAATGATGAAGATTTTGAGAAGAAAAAAACGTGTGAATTAGTCCATTTTTGAATAAGTTACAACTATTTGAAAAATATAATAAAGATTTAAAAAATACACATTTTAATTATAAAGAATTTATGTGAGAAATTAAATCATAACACATATATGTATGTGTGTGTGTGTGCTTTTGTGAGTTATTAAGTAGATCACATATGTATAACATATGTCTACTATTTTGTATCTTTAATCAAAATCTTAGAAATTGTATAGCATGATTATTATTATTATTATCATTATTGTTATTGTTATTATTATATTTGGTTGATGATCTCGTTTCTATAATAATTATATTTATAAAAATTTCTCATACGTGTTGACAATAATAAACAACGACATTAATTTATCAGAGTGCGACGTTTCGTAAATTTATTTTGACTTTTTGAAGTACTGAAACAAATATAAACTTGTATAGATCAATTATTGATTTATAACCAACAAGACTAAATGCATGTCAATTTTAAAAACTACATTAATTGAATCCAACATGAAAAGTCAATTAAAAATATTTGATTACCATTAGTTATTTTTAATCAATTATTAATAACATGAAATAAATAATTAAAAAAAATTTTTTATGGATACTAATCGCAGTTAAATATCTTGTTGGCAATAAGTGACTAATTAATACAGTCGGGTCTCGTTATAAGACTATTCGCTGTCTTTTTTATAAATTAGGTATCACGATAGAGAGAGAAACTAATAGTCTTATAACGAAGTCCTACTGTATATTTTTAGTACAATAGTCAAAAAAATAAAAATAAATTTACAAAA
This sequence comes from Microplitis demolitor, assembly GCF_026212275.2. Lineage (NCBI taxonomy): Eukaryota > Metazoa > Arthropoda > Insecta > Hymenoptera > Braconidae > Microplitis > Microplitis demolitor. The sequence goes on along the minus strand of NC_068547.1, from coordinate 4,940,984 downwards.
CCTCGTACCGTAGTAAATTAATATCGTCGTTGATTTTCATTTATATACATGAGAATTTTCCTAAATATTGACATTTATTTTGCAATAAATAAGTAAATTAAATAATTAGATTACCTTAACATTATTCATGATATCCATGATATCCCAAACAGGGTTACCACCGTCAATTGGCGGTGATGCGTCGTCTCTTTGTAGTGTTCCACTATCAAGAATAATTCGATCTATAATAAATTTAATAATAAATTATAATAAGTTTATATAAAAAAAAAAAAAAAAAAAATGTTTTTCAATTATTTTTAATAGTTATTAGTTATTAAATGATATACAGCAGGAATGTGGACAAAACATTGAACACAGTTATTATTGATTTAGCGATGTTTCGATTCTTTTACTAAATCCTACCTCACTTTGTAGTGTACATCAATAATATTTGCGATGTAAGTTTATAGATGCCTGAAGAAGATTCGATAAAAAAATCGAACGTCATTATACAGATAATTAGTGTTAAATGTTTTGTCCATTCTTGCTTGGATCATTTATTAATTATAATGAATGAGAATAAACAAAATAAGTTATAAATTATTTTTTAATAAAATTACCATCACTGTCTAATTGAGAAATAGGACTCTTTGGTCTGGGTCTTGATGTATGTCTTGAAGCTATTCTCTGAGGTACATTTGGCACAGCTCCATCTTCATCAGCCTCTAAATCAGTAAACATATGACTTGGATTTGATACTTTTTGTAATAATTCTAATGCCAGCCTTTTACTCATTTCTCCTTGAAAAAATGCATGCTAAAAAAAGTAATAAATAACATTAATTAATTGATTAAATAAATTATTTACTGATATTATAATAATTATGTAATTGAATTATAAACCTGTAATAATTTTTCTGCAGTCGGTCGTTTCTTAGGATTTTTAGTCAACGCGATTTTAACAAAATTGTGAAACGTCGGGCTCCATTTGTCGCGATCCTTTAATGTAGGTGGTTTAAATCCTGACTTAGACATAAGAAATAGTGCTCGCATTGGATGAAGGTCGAACATCGGAGGTTGTAATTCTGCTAATTCTATTGCTGTGATACCGCATGCCCAAATATCACACAATTGATTGTATCCACCTTTCCTTTCAACAGCAGCAACCTATTGAATAAATAAATAAATAAATTTCTTTATTCAAAATTACCAAATTGTTCCAATATATTATTTTATGAAAATAATACTATAATTTATAACAATAAAACTAAATCTCTTTGAATAATTAAAAAGAATTTATAGAATATATATACCTCTGGTGCCATCCAATATGGTGTCCCAATAAAACTTTTTCTTTTATTGATTGTTGCTGTTATTTGGGCAGAAACTCCAAAATCTGCTAATTTTACATCACCAGATTCTGTCAATAATATATTCGCGCCTTTTATATCTCGATGCATCTTTCCCATTCCGTGTAAATAAGCCAGTCCCAAAAGTGTCTCACGACACATGTATGCTATTTGTATTTCACTCAATGGTCCAGTAACTATTTCAAAATAAACATATATATTTAAACTAATAAACTTATAATTTCATTTATCAATACTACAATTTAAAATAATTTGATAAATAAATAAATAATCAACTAAAATGGCATTTAAATTTATAATTTATAAATTGATAAAAGTTAATAATTCAATTATAATTAAGGATAATAAAAGATTTATTAAAGTATGTAGGTTAATCTAAATCGAGCAAATAGATTTGTAATACAAAAATTAAAATAAATATGTATATAAATTATATAATAAATTTATAGACTAATAAATAAAAATAAAATTTATTAATGTAAATAATAAAAATAACTCACTATGATAAATATCTTGTAATGAACCACCTCCACAGTATTCCATACAAATCCACAATTTATCACGTCTCAAATAACTGCCATAGTAAGCAATAATATTTTGATGTCGACAATCTTTCATCATTAAAATTTCCTGCTGTATGATAGCAAAGTCGTCGCCTAAAAATTAACACAAGCAAAAAAAAAACAATTAATTAATCATTATCAATAAATAAATAATCTTGATTGTAAAAAACGTATCAACACTTGACATCACCTGGTTCCAACTTGATAACCTTTATCGCAGCAAGATCATTCATGGACAGTCTTTTAGCCTTAAATTATTGTAAGACAATGTAATTAAATAATTAAATAAAATTGACATTAATAATTAGACGTTTAATAAAAATAATAATTTGAAAAAATACCTTGTAAACATCACCGTAAGTTCCGCTACCAATTCTTTGAATGAGTTCATATTCATCTTGTGGATTTCGTCTACTTATGTCGCTTGAGAGTACATTGGCATTTACCGCCATTGTATATCAACATTCGTTAGATTTTATCACCATTTATTCATTTAATTATTTATATTTATCACTATATATTATTTTATTATGTACAGTAATATGCGTTGATTAACTGTAATTATTTTAGTTTATAAATTACACGATGAGCTATTGTTATTATTATTATTATTATTGTTGTTATAATTATTATTTATTTTCCGAGATGTCACACGTTCGATAGAAACGTCGCCATGGTCGCCATTGTTCACAACAGCACTGAACTTGGCCGCGCATGGAATTTATTTTTTGGTTTTCAGCATCTTCAGGTCTGTTTCTGGATTGTGCTGCTTTTATGCTGGTGGTAGGCTGTCTCTCTAGGACATCATGGACGTGGGGAATGGAGCTGAGTAATTTTAATGAGAGAAAAAGAGAAAAAAGAAGTCGATTGTCGAAGAATATGGCGACTACGCCAATGACAAGTCAATGTTCCGTAATTTAAATTACTTTTTTAAACTGCCGCCAACTTTACCTACCGTCCTACTAATTACACGCTTCTTTTGACGTCTTATCTAATTATTTATGGTGATTAAACCAGCAGACATTAGACAATTTTATTGTTTTTTAATAAATAAAGTCAATAAATAACAAACAGTTTGTTAAAATATCAAAGGATTTAAGAAAAAAACGTTTAAATTTTTTAATTATTTTTTTTTTTAATTATGTGTCATTTTTTTAGGATTCAAAAAAAATTTTTGACGTCTGTTGTTTTCTGTTTCTAAAATATAAAAATAATATTGGATTAATTGAATAGTTGTAAAAAAAATTAATATTTAAAATTGCAAGATTACACAAGGAGCATGCCACTTTAAGATGTCAAAAGATTTTTTAAAAAGGATAAGACACATTTTATTTTGTCTCAAATTTTGTGGCTAATTTTTTTTTATACAAATAAAATATACTGATATTGGTCTTAGGAGTCATAGACAATTTGTGTTCTTTTCAGTCTTATAAAAGTCATCTCATTTGACAAGTCGTTCAGATAACATCGTAAAGTTCCCATATATAGATTCCATTCAAATAGATAAAAAAAAAACTGTTGCTGTAACAAGAATATGTTTTGCAGTATGAGTTTTTTACTGCAACAGATCAACTCTGTAGCAGCTACTGGACCCACCTTGTTTACATCTACAAGATCAGTTCCGTTGCAGCCACAAGAATAAATCTGTGACTCCAACAGGAGTAATCTCGTAAATACTACGGGGGTTTCTTGTTGCAAGTCCTATAGCATTGATAGACACTATTTCTTCGTAACAAGTAATTACTTGCGGGAAAAACCGTGACTATCTGGTTAATATCGTATAAATTTACACAAAATTTGAAATTTATTAAATATTGTATTATGTATTATTTAATTCGATTTCAATCTCTTATACATTATATATTATTTGGTAAATCAGAATAAGGGTGGGTATACATTTGCTCGCTAAAAAATATTTCATACAGAATTAAAAATTTCGTTTTATACATAAATTTCCACAGCTTTTTTTTTAATGTCAATTGTAATCAAAAGTATAAGATATGATTTTTTTTAGAATACTGATCAGTCACAACTAAATTCCATATGACTAATTGATATTATATTGTAAGCTGATGGATAAGATAATTTTTAACAAATAGATGTTGGACTTACAAGATAAAATTTGATAAATCATCAATCAATCAATCAATCAATCAACTTATTGATAAATTAAAAATTTTTGACGTTATTCTAAGTTTCTATAAAAAAAATTCAATGCCTCCGTGTAGAATTTTAAGTATTCACAATAATAAGGATGAGAAATGAAATCATTTTTTTCAAAATTCTTCATGGCTTCTTCATCTTGTATTATTAAATCACATGTATGCATTTTGGGAAACTGAGACCCGATGAAATTTCCACCATATATTAGAGTATCATTATTTTGCAACATAACTCCACAGGATAATCTATAATTGGTAGTTATCAACCCTTGTGATAATATTGGGATGCCGTCGGAACGCATCTAATTTATAAATTCAGTTTAGTTTGATATAATTTGTGTATAGTATTTTCAAAAATATATTTACCCGATAGACCTTCATAATGTCGAATTGGTATATGTGAGTGCTTGAATTAGCGATATCTGCTTGGTCCTTAATTTTCATCTTGATAACTGGAAAAAATATATAAACAATAATTATAAAAAATGCGACAGTTTTCATTTTCTGTAAGGTTATTATAGAAAGTACGCCATTATTAAAATAACTTTTTACCAACTTAGTTTAAGTTTAAACTATAATAGTTAAAAATTTTCGTTTTTTATGAAACGCGGCAAAAACATCCTAATAAAATTGAAAAATAATATAAGTCTTACATCTATTTATAAAGTTTGATATATCCCATGCAAAAAAAAAAAAATTGATTCCAAAAAGGTTCATAAATTCCATTTGATAATTTTGCTCGTTTGAAGAACGTTAAAAAATAAAAAAAGATTTAAAACTAATTATAAACATTTTTTTACGGTTACCGGAACTGTTCAAGAACGCAATCTGAGCGTTGAAAATTTGTTTATTCCTGAGTTTATTTAAAGTTACAAAAATCGTCAACACGAGATTCAAATTTCTTAAATTCGGGTTGACTATTATAAAGGTTGTTGAGAAATTTTTGAAATGAGATTTTTTTATAGAAGATGTTTCTTAAAAATTCATTTTGTCGATAATAATCGAAGTTTTTGCGTTATATCGTTGTATGTATATACTTATAATCCAATAAAAGAGCTGATAACAGGGTCCTAAACAACAGTTATTACCACACTTTCTAAAAATAATTAATATTCGAACTAATATTTACCAAAATCAGAATTACAAAATTGTTTTACTAGTGGCATCTCTCTGCACATGCATCCCGTTACACTTTTTACTTGAAAAATTAGTGTGCAGAAAATTAATATTTTCGTTAAATAATAAATCTGTTCCATCTATATTAAAATAATAAAAAAAAAAAAAATCGGATGTAATAACAATATTTTGTAGGTGAATTTTTATTTTTTTAACTTAAATAAATATTTAAAAAATGTTTACTAACGATCTTCATATTGGATGAAAATTTTGTTTTATCAAAAGTAAATAGAAGTTTCGAATAAATTTGACTAAAGGTTTGAAACTTTTGCCGGTTTGGTGACAACTAAAAATTTGTCATACATTTACTAGATTAAATATGATGGTAATTATGTGGAAAGGGAGAAAAAGCCGGGAAGTCATTTGCCTATTGGTATCAGGTGATTACATTGTAACTATTATGGGGAATTTCAATCTGTGACGTCAGTGTTAATTACCACAACAATTGTAACTTGACGATAAGAAAAAATTCCAGAAAATAAAATGCAGGTATTCAGTATCAAAATATTATGTGAAAAAATCAGTTCAAATTTTGAATACGTCGCATACTAAAATGAATTTTAAAATAAACCGTTGAATAAAATACTGAAAAAAAAAAAAAAAACGTTTGTTTACAAAAATTTTTATTGACACAACTAAATTTTAATATAAAAAAAAATGAGATCTATAAACGTAAATCTAAATTATTTTTTACCGGGTAAAATATAAAGTTCAAATATTAATATTTAAAAATAATTTTACGATCTACTTATTTATAATTTTTATTTAGATATTTCCCCTATGAAATAAATTAAATAATTATTAATTAAATTACTTGATATTTTAAATTAAAACGTTAATGTTATCATAAATATAAATTTAATTGAAATTTTTTTTATTATTCTGCGTCTATATACGTCTCCTATATAACTTTTTTATTCTTATATATAATATTGATTATTATAAATTTAAACTAGTATTTAATAAGAATTATTTATGAAGCTTAATAGTTTTTATAACTAATTGAATAAAAAATTTAATAAATTAAAAGTATTCTTTATTTTTAATTATCAGATTTATTTTATATGTAATATTAATTAAATTTAATTTTTTCAAAAATTTCATTTTTCAAATAACTCCGAACGGACTGCACTAATTAAGCTTAATTCTTTACAGATTGTAGGAATTAATTAGCCATTTTGAATGCTACCTCAACGATCTTAATCGGCTAAGCTATTCAAAAGTTTGAATATTTACATACATACGTACATACATAAATTTGGACATCATCTCGAAATTAGTCAGAATAGCTTCCTAGGACCTCAAAATGTCGAGATCTTTTGAAAACTCGGTTTTTGAAAATGGGACTCTTTTGTAAAATTAGTCCTGGCAGGAGCAAATTAATTTAGCGAAATATTTTAATATGATTCGACTGAAATTCAAACAATAAATAATACGTAATAAAAATAATTATGACATTATAAGACATAAAGGAATGTACATATGTAATAAAAATAATGTGCAGTTACAAAAAAAAATTTTTTTTCCGGTTGAAAATACTTGAGGTCATAGTCCTGTGGCTTCAAGTCCAAGTTAAATGACTTTTAATAAACGGAAAATATTTATCATATTAATAGAATCGATTTAAGTATACAAGTATACATAAAAAAATTTAACAAAGAATGTCAGTCTATCACAGTGTCAGTTAGTATTCAGTAAAGGTATTTATCTACACTGTCCCTCGTCTTTGAAACGGAAATAGAAACTCTGTGAAATAGGGAGGGTAATAAGGGATCGGAACCAGAAGGGAACGGACTCACGCATCGCGATCTGCTGATTTTAATTTATTTAAAAATCAATTCTTACCTACGCTCAACAAAATTACATTTTTTCCGGTAAATAAATAAATAAAATAAATATCCCATTTAAATTTTGTAATTTTGTAAAAATTATACTTAATATTATTATTAAAATTTTTTAATGGTCATAATTTAAATTTACTTGAATTAAGTGGATCTAGAAAGTGAATCTTATTTCCAAACAACTGACCTGAATTAATATTATATATATAAAAATTCCATAAATATTAATTTGCAAAGAGTTAAGAAGGGATATTTAATGAAAGAAGAAAGCGATTTACTTTTCAGGCATTTAAAAAGGCATATATATATCTATATCTATATATATCCTAATAAATCGAATGATAAAAAATATATGTAATGATAGCTCTCATGATTATTAGAGTATGAGAGTAATGTAGGCAGAACAATGAAGAAAATTTTAGTCAAAAGAAAAATAATATACATATATGAGTATATATAAATATGAATGTATGATTTTTCATTGTATATCATTGAATATGATGGCCTAATGCAATGTAATGCAAGGCGTGGTTCAACACGTTCACACGTGTATACACCCAACTACCCAACGAAATATAATACACTGATGAATAAATATATGACGATGTACAGAACGTATGGTATATGCTATGATGACTTTTTAGAGTTATATTACCATTGAGGTATAATGATAACAGACTAGACGTATTCGAAAAATAAGGACAGCAGCATATAGAGGAGACAGGGTTGGATACGCACGCATGGCTTCGCACACACCGTTTGGGGCTCTGTGTCTTCCGCTTGCACCAGGAGTAACCAGTCTGTTTTTGTTGTCAAAGAGCTTAAGTTGCTTTATTAAATTGCGTTACTACACTTACTCTCTTATTTTGAAATATCCATTTTCCACCTCTGAGAATAAACATCTTATTATCGGGATTTAAATTACATTTATTTAAAATAAAGCGCCAAATTTTAAATTCGAAATGCGTCGAACTGAAGTGACTTGAATGTTAACTCATTTTATTTTCATAGTAATAAAAATATAATTATGTCAAGTTTAATTTATAATTTATGACAACATTATTGTTAAATGATGTTAATTTATTATTTAATGTGTTAACCCTTTCAAACCTGATTTTTTGTTTTTTGGAATTTTCATGAACCGATTTTTTTCCTGTTATAGTAGGTACTACTGAGTATGGAAATATTGAAAAAGCTTTTACGAAGTTTATAATGTTCGCAAACAGAAACAACCGTTTTTAGTTACGTAAATTTTTATTTTGCTATATTTATTTAACAAAACTTTAATGTCCTCAATTGTGCACGGTAGGTTTGAAAGGGTTAACATAGTTAGAAAGTGTGAATAAATGTGTAATTGAGTTGTCTGTTGTTTAAGATTTATTAATAATGATGATAATAATTATGAGCAGAGTTAATGGTTTGATATGTTTAATGTTGGGGGTAATTATTGTGGGTGTAAATAGTGAGCAGAGATTTATCGAAACTCCACCAAGTTATCAAGAGGTATCGAGTGGAGAAGATGTTAAGTTGGTGTGCAAGGTGCAGGATAAAAAGGGCCAGTGTATTTGGCAAAAAGATCGTAAGCCAGTTGGCATGCATCCTGATAAATATGAGTGGGCTAATGGACGTGGTGGTAGTGGTAATGGTGATGCTGATTGCACACTTCTTATCAGACGTGCATCACTTGATTTTGATGATGGATTATGGGAATGCCAGGTGACACCTGGTGATTTCACACGACAGGATGCGTTAACGTCTTTACCTTCACGACTTCTCGTTAGGGGTAATTTTTTAAAAAAATTTTTATCTTTCAGAGTTATCTGTTAAGTCATACATTTAATTTGTTTATAAACATTTTTTGTGAATTAGTTTATTTTAATTGATAAATCTGATTAAGAAATCTAATTTAGAATGATTTGAGATGACGAAACTTTTAATCATTTGAAATAATTCCAAATTGTCTGAACTATTTTGTTTCTGAGCATAAATTTTGAAACTAATAATTTTAAATCATATTGAATTAAAAAGTAACGAAATATTATTTTATGATTTGAAATTATTTAAAATGATTTGAACGTTCGAATCATTTTTAATTAAATTTAGTGAAGAAATAATATCGCAATTTTTGATTCCTTGGCTGGATTAAAATTATTTGGAATGATTTGAACTCTCGAATCATTTTGAATTAAATTGAATATCCATCTAGCACACTTGCCATTTTGACATCTATAAGATATCAGTTTTAAGGCTACTTTTTGACTTGTCAATAAGGCATCAATATGTTGACAAAACGAACAGAAATTTATGTCACAAAAAAAATGTCTACTTAAAAGACATGACACAAGTGACGACAAAAAGTAAATCACAAAAAGTGGTAAAATAAGTCATCTAAACGACTTTTTAATTGACATTAGACCATTTCCCGAATCGACATTTGCATATCTTATTTATACCAAAAGAGGGGATTTTGAGACAAAAAAAAATTTGTCACTCTTTTAAAAGATATTTTTAAGAAATTTTAAAGTTGTCTGTGTTTTACTTGGGTAATTTTATGATATGATACAGAATGAAATAATTTAGATTTTTCAAATCATCTCAAATTGGATTTCTTAATCAGGAAACAGATCGAATGATTAATGATGTCAATAAATTATTCATGAGTTTGTTTTGATTTTTTTTTATTTACTGATAGTAAAACCAAGAAAACCAAGTTTGGAATATGGTGGCACAATCTTGACAGGAGCGCTTACGTTAAGAGAAGGTCAGGAGGTCACAATTTCCTGTGTATCTCGTTATGGCAATCCACCAGCACTTATTAAATGGTAAAAACGCATTTAATATACAATGGGAATATATATATATATATACATATATATTTTTTTTTAATCTTCTAAAATCCTATATTTTAATGTCTATTTATATTTTCTATAAAGTCTAAATTAATATGCATTAGTAATAAAAATAATAAAGTAGAATGACAAGTAATGTGAGTTGTGAAATACAAGAAGCACGAGTCCGTAACAAGTCGTCTTCGAAGCATAGTAAGAAGGGCTGTCGTCCAAAGGATAGTCTTTTCCGTTTCACGGTCTGATGAAACTAGCCGCTCCTTATCCAACCTTCATTCTAACTCCTCTTACTTGACTTAAATGTTATAATTTTAGTTAAATTTTTTTTTGTTTTACGACTAAACTCGATTTAAAATGCGATAGGTTTATCGGAGGAGATGAAGTAGAACCACTTAGGGAACAAACCAACGCTACGGAAGTAGATAGCCCTAAAACTTGGGCTGCGCACAGTTTAATGAGGGTAAAAGGCGACAGAGAAAATCATGGTCTTCCTGTAAGATGCCTCAGTTTACATTCATCGAGCCCACTACCTGCGATTGCTGAATGTCGACTTGATATTCATTGTAAATAAAATACTATTATTACTTTTATTAATAATTATGTACTTGAATAATAATTTATTATAATTTTTAGATTCACCAGAAGTTCATATTGAAACTAGTCCACGTTTATTGACCTCAGCGCTCGAAGACTCAGCTAGTTTTATGAGCATTAAATGTTTGGCTGACGCTAATCCACCAGCAGCAATTAGATGGTACAGAGATTCGATTGCATTAACGCGAAGTAATTCTATTGAATCGATTGGTCAAAATTTAACCCACCGTAATGGTACAATGAGCGGTTCGGAGATACGCTTTGAACCGGTAAAACAAACCGACGCTGGACTTTATACATGCAGAGGGATTAATGTAATTGGTGAAAGTTCACCATCTAATTATCGACTTGATGTTCAATGTAATTAATAATAATCAATAATATAATTAATATTAAGAAGGGCAAAACGGGGTATCCTTAAAATTTTATAAAAAAAAAAATTGTTTTTCAAACTTTCCAAAATCACTTTGGTAAATATAATAGAGCATTATTTTGAATTTTTTTTTGGTTATCTTTTTAAAATTATAGAAAATGTAATTTTTCTTTATCTAAATTACTTATAAAAAAATTTAATTTAATCAAATTTAATATCTAGAAACTTTTTTTTTTCACCTTTTTTAAGGGGTGCCCCCATTTTGACCGCAAAAATTTAATTTTTTTTGTAACCGCAACTGAAATTTTTTCTATTTACTTTGAATATCATTAAAAAAAAATTTAACGAATTTAAGTCCTCGAAAATTAAATATTTCCTTAAGCACTCCCCCCCCCCCACGCGCTTCCATATATACGATATGTATTAATTTGAAATATTTTTATGATAGATGGACCACGAATGAGAATCAACGGTAGAACAAATAACACTGCAGGGGAAATAGAAGTAACAGCACTATTAGCATCAACTGTTGATCCATTCGAGTGCGATGATTTTGATGCCAACCCACCGGCACGATATCGTTGGGTCCATTTGAGAGGCGGTGTACCACAGACTATCGACAATTCGGTGCATGGGGAAACAGGTTCGCGGAGACTCAGTTTGAAAAATGTTATTTGGAGCAATGAAGGAGAATATCGGTGTGTTGCATTTAATATTATAAATGGTGTAAGAAGAGAAATGTCCAGTGATACAAGATTTATTTTACACGTATCTGGACCACCGGAAATACAAACACGTTCTTATAGTAATGACAATAATATTGATCGCTCGAGTGATGATATGAGTATTGATGAATCGATTGGATGGGTTGGTGATCCGTTTCATATTTTGAAATCGAGATTTTGTTCGAGACCGCCGCCTAAGTTGATTGCTTGGCAATGGGGTAGTTCACATATACGATCAGGTGAAAGTATTGAACCAAAATACGAAGCATTGCCTCTAGAACCGATAAAAGAAAATAATGAAACAACAAACTGTTATTATGCAAAATTAGAAATACGTGATCTACAAAAAGAAGATTCGCGTGTTTATAATTTAATGATTGAAAGCGAAAAAGGACGAGATACAACAAGCTTGAAACTTACTGTACGGGATCCAATGGAGATAAAAATAATAGCTATTGCCGGTGGTATTGGTTTGCTATTACTGTTTTTAATAATCGGATTGGTATTTTATTCGATATTGAAAGCAAGACATCGAAGATACCAAAAAAAGAAGGCAGAAGAAGAAGAAGAAGGTAGCATTGCTGCTGATGCTTTTTACACCACAACACCTTCAATAAATAGACAAAAAACAACAGCATCGCCGGCTAGCAAAGTTTACGTGAGAAAGAGTCCTTCCGAGGGCGGACTCGCTGTTATGTATGATTATAATCAAATAGTTAAACATTCAAGGACATTAAGTCCTGAAGCTTTGAAAGTAAGAAGAGCTCCTGCTGTTCTTCAGCCACCTACTATTGTTTAATTAGTAAAATAATAATAACAATTATTATTATTACTAATATTAATTATTAATAAATACAATAATTTTATGCATCTGGATTTTTAATTTAAAAAATTATTTATTGTTGCACATTAATTGTTGTGCGCTATATATATTAAAATTAATTTTATTATTGTGTGAAATGTTAACAGTGATTTTGAAAATATGATTCTGTTATGCTTCTATATAAATAACATTATTAATTATAAATCCTAGAGTTTAGAAATAAATTAAAAATGTTAATATTTATTTAATATTATTATTACTCAAAAATAATAAAATAGTATAACAAAGTTTAGAATTTATTTAAACACGAAACAGAGAAAATCAGAAAAATTTAAGTTTCAAATAAGAATTTAAGGCTGTAATTTTTATAGAATTTTGTTCAATCCTTCCAGTTTTTTATTCGAAGTACTGCGGAAGCTGTCATTTTTTCTATTTTCTCTATTTTGCGTAAAGATATTATTTACATATGCATGTATAAAATAAATCCACATAGTCCGAGAAAATATATTAATATTTATAACTGGTATTGCGACAAATAGCAAATATTATAAACCAAGGGTGCATATTAAATGAACGGAGACGTCTGTCTTATATTATTCGGTTGCGTGATGGTCAGCGCGTTTGAGTTTACGGAAGGACATAGGTATGGATTATTATAAATCTATGCTTATTTATGCTTACAGGAAACGTTCTCGTACCAAAGGGTTGCTACTAATAAAATATACGAATATCTGTTGTATGAAAATAAATTCGGTATATATGCTTACTATTAACTATAGATGAGGGTAATGACCACAAATGGGTTAACGGCCGGATATAACGAAATAGGTCGGTTTCGACGAAAATCATTGCTTTTACGACTTATTAAGAATTCAAATTTATACTTTGTTAAAATATTCATCAACATTTTGATAAATATTGATTATAATTTATTTATGTGTAATTAATATGAATTATAAAGGAAATTATACGGTGAAATTATTTTTGTTTGAAATGCTATGGTGTCATAGTAAAGCCGGGTCTGAACTTGTTGCTAATAACTAAATCGTTTTATTACACAGAAGATATTTTTTTTTGAATGCGCATGTATCAACTATAAAATTAATATATATGAATAAATGTAACTTGTCTTCATGTATATTTTATATCCAAACTATTAAGTAAATGAATTATTAAGCCTACTGATAGAGCTCCCTTAAGTTGGCGGGGGGAATTTAATTTTTGGCAAATTTTTTTTCGTAATTGTTTGTTCGTCGATTGTTCGTCAATGTTCGTTAAAAATAATTATTTTTCGTTTTTTAATTTTTTTTGAAATAAATTTTTAAACATTTATTTGAAGTTAGCGATGACTATACTCATTTTCAATCCCTTTTATTTTTTTTTCCATTTATCTTGATTTGTTTGTTAATATCCCACCAAAAATAGCGTTTGTTCGTTTGTTTTTATATTTATAATTAATTATTAAAATTTTAATTATGCCCGTTGTTCTAATAGTAATTGTGCGCATGCGCAAATGTCTACGCTAGGTTTTAAATTTTTTAAATAAAACTTATTGTGGCTGATTGACTTTACTCTCCGGTAAATACCTGAATACCCTCATGATGTGCTAAATGATCAACAGAATTTGAAGATTACTTGATGAGATTACTCATTCAATTAAAACATAACTAATAATGAAAACAATAAAAAATTTTAAACCTACAGCAGACACTTGCGCATGCGCAACATTACTATTAGATCTACGGGCATAATTAATATTTTAATAATTAATTATAAATATAAAAACAAACAAACAAACCCTATCTTTGGTGGGGCATCAACAAACAAATCAAGATAAATGGAACAAAAATAAAAAGAATAGAAAATTAGTATAGTCACCGCTAACTTCAAATAAATTTTTAAAAGTTAAAAAAAAAAAATAAAAAACGATCAAATAATTATTTATAGCGAACATTGACGAACAATCAACGAACAAACGAATGGCTAGAAAAAATTTGCCAAACATTAAATTCCCCCCGCCAAATTAAGGGAGCTCCAATGTCGTCTTTTTAACAATATTGTTAAATGAAATCTTTCAATATGATTAATCAATTTTTTCGTTATAAATGAAAAATTATTGATACTTTTTTTATTATTATTGTCATTCTGTGTCATCCCAAAAACAAATCGGATTATAATTATAATTAATGACAGAATAAGCGTAAACTACAAAAATTAAAGTAAAAAATATGTAAAAAAAAATCAATCACTTGTATTGACCACTGACCAGTTACTTACTCGTCAAAATATAACGTAATGTATATGTTTATTATTTAATAATATTCTGTTCAACTCAACCTGCCATAGAGAACTAACTAGCTTGTTGAAAAAAAATATAATTTTTTTTCTAACGCGCATATGTCAACTATAAATTTAATATGCATGCTTTTATACAAATAGCTTTCAAATTCATATTATATCGAAATAAATAAGTAATAAAATTTTAATAATTTATTGGCGGTCTAAGACACAAACCATCTTGATGTTCGCGTATATTCACATGTTGTACTGTTATGAATAATATATATAATATATTTTATGTAGTGTTATAAATAAAATAGTCAATCGTATTGTCCGCGTACTACGAATGATAAAATAATATTTAGTCGAATATAAGT
Organism: Microplitis demolitor; assembly: GCF_026212275.2. Lineage (NCBI taxonomy): Eukaryota > Metazoa > Arthropoda > Insecta > Hymenoptera > Braconidae > Microplitis > Microplitis demolitor. The sequence continues at coordinate 4,925,876 of NC_068547.1, read as the reverse complement.
CATGAAGAATAAAATAGTAATAAACGACACTAGCACAGTACATTGGACAAAAGATTCGACAAAAGCTATTGGGTTGTACAAATATATAATACAAATAATTTGTTCGTGGCCATTAGAGCAACGAAATATTTACTGGAAAATTCGTAGTATATTATTCGTTGCCTATTTGGTAATTTTTCAAAGCATACAATAATTTTAAATTTATAAATCTAAAAGAGAATAACCAGGATCAAAAATAAAACTTGATTCCGACTCGCTCCATCTTTTTTTCTTTTGAAGTTATCGATTTGCTGACGACTTTCTGAAAAGATCAAGACTTTTTTGACTTCAATTAAATTTTTGTCAATTTTCAAAGCTTTTTTCATCTTAGTTTGAACTTATTCCTATTCACTTCAAACACGACAGTAATTCACCTTATTTTTGACTTGCTGAACCAAGTCAAAAAACAATTATTTATTCGCCTCTCGGTTTTCCCAACTAAGTCAAAAGCAAGCAGTATTTTTTAAAGTAAAATTTGTTTTTTACTTTTCATTTTAGTTTTGATTTTTTTGCCTTATAATTTTCCGCATGAAAAAGCTTTATATGTGAAAACATATATGATAAAATATATGAATATTATAATGTGATATATTGTACAATATATAAAATAATATTAATATTTTTGCCGTATTAATATATGATAATATATTAAATAAAAATATATTACTAAAATATATTTATCAATATTTGACTTTTTTATGTATGTTTTACATATATATTTTAATATACCTTTTTTATATTAATATATTATATTGAAAGTAGTATATTAATTAATATATAGTATTTTTTATATTATTTATATATATTTTCCAGTATATTGTAAAATATATGGCACTTTTTTTACTTTTCTTAGGTTATCGCGTTAGTTATACAGTAAATGCAAAATCAATGAAAAGAAAAAAAAACATAATAAACTTGATTTTCTTTTTGTGGGACTGTGTAGAAATTAAAAAAGTATATTAAAAAAATAAAATTTTCAATATATTGCGAAAAATATAAGTTTTAATTTATTCGAAAAATATGTTGCCAATATACTGCGAACCATATATTTAAACATATAAATTCTTTCATATATAATCAATTATATAGAGACCATGTACCACTAATTATATGGATCAAAATATATGGAAGTATATATCAAGCTTATTATATTATAGTTATAAATTATATATATATTATCCATATACAGCAAGAATATATTGAGCATTATATGAGATAATATATATAGAAAAATACACAACATTACACTGAAAAAAAAGTTTTCTACGCTGCACGATCCGTTGTATCGTGAACCGCGTATCGCTATAATCATGCAACGAATCCTGATCAACGCCAAACTATATTATAACATCAACGATTTAAATACGAACATGAACTATACTTAAGATCCTAACATCAGGGATATAAAGTTTCGTAATTATTACACTACTTTTTTTACGAGACACTATTTAATAAATAGTTCCTAAAGCGATTCAACTGTATTGTAAATATACTGGTCCGTACTGCTACCGTGAGCGAACGAATCGCGAAAATAACGAAACGAATCCTGACGGTCACGATCGAGGCTTGAAGCGCCAGTCATCGGCGTCAGTTTCTAACCTCATTTGTTGTTTATTGAAAAATATTTATTGTTGTTTATCATTTATAATTATATAAACATGGATGATTGGGTGAAAAATAAATTAATTGAATGGAATATTGAAAAATTGGTGGGTGTATTTGTAGGTAAGTTAAATTAATTTATATTTTGCACATGCATGTATCTATATTTGTAAATTGAATAATCTTTTATCACTTGGTATTAATTTTTTTCGTTATTTTTGAGTATTATGTTTATAACAATAACAAAAATAGTAATAATAATAATGATAATAATAATAATAATAATTGTTATTATTATTTTTATCATTATCATCTAATAAATTTAAATATCATATTCTATAATTATTAATACTTAATTTTTGGAGAATTAATAAAATAATAAAATCGTGCTTTTCTTGGTTCCACATTTTCCTTAGACAATATTGTATATTGTTAAATGAAAAGTACTCATTAATAATTTTTTTGCATAACATTGTAACAAGATGTTTATTTGCTGTGACAGGTAGAGGTTAGGTCTTCTGTTTTGATTCATGAGACACGAAATATAATTTATCTAAAAAACTTTACAACAATTTTCGTACTAACTAAACATTGTAACTGGATAAAATATTTAAAACATGGCTTGATAACATAATTCATTATTTAAAACATAAATAATAAATTATGCAAAGTCAGTTTCTCCGATACTGCCAGGTGTACGATTCAATAGATCGCTAAATTAGCGAAACTGGATAGTGACCATAGCGATTCACGTTTACGATTCGTAGATCGTGCTAGGAGCGACACCATTTCAGGATCCGGTGTTCCGTAAAGTGTGTATAGTGACAGTAGCGATACTGGATCGTGCGGCGTAGAAAACTTTTTTTTCAGTATATATATAGGTAAATATATTATTATAAATATATAATCCAATATATGTAAAAAACATATATTTTTCAATATAGATATTTTTGCCGCTATATAATTATCACATATTCACCATATATTTTTTTATATACTTTTAACAATATATAGCTTTTCTATGCGGGTTAAGCTGAATAAGTTTAAACTAAGTCTCAATTTCGACTTGATTTAGAATTTTTTGTCTTAAATCGTGACCAAGTTAGACAGCACTGTAAAATCAAGTGTGTAGTCAAAATTTACACACTTACCAAATAACATTGATACGCCATAAGCAATCTATAGATATTTAACACACCGTGAAACGTATTTCAATTGACTACAAAAAAATATAGTTTTGCTTATGGCCTTAAACTAAAATACATTTAATATGTGTTAAAATAATACGTTTGTAACACACTTGGTTTTAGAGTGAGTTAATTCTAAACTAAGGCGGAAACTCATGTGTTTCATATCGCGTAAAAAAAGTCAAGTTTGTCTTGTGAAAAACGACTGTAGAGTCATGTGGGGCAAGTGTGCGCTGTCGGTAAGTCTGCAAACCCATTCATTTCGGACTGAAATGCATGCGTTTGCGCATACTTACCCACCGTTTTTCGTGGTACACCCAGTCTTAATAAAGTTGTATTTTTGATCCGGGAAGTTTCAAAATTTAATTTATGATTTCTCATTTTTTTTTTTTTTTTTTCACTAGATAACGTCAGATATTTTTCTCGCTCAAGAATTATTAAATCATTGTGGTACAAGTTATGACATCACATCATTATTCGGCATAATATTTGCTGCGGTATCAGGACACATAAAAATTCTATTTCTACATATTTATAACGATAATATTAAATTTATCGTTACAAATTTTATAAATGATTGGAGTGTTATTGAAGATGAAAAATCAAGAAAAATAATGCATCGATACTCGTCATTGAATAGAATATTGTTTTTTTGTATATTGACATCAATGTTTTGTTATACATTGAAATTAACAATTGAAGGATTGCCACAGAAGATTATAAAAGATAATATTACGGTTATCGAACGTTTACTTCCATTAAGTGCTAAGTGTTGGGATTTTTCTAATACACCAATTGTCATTTACGCTTTTCAATTCGCGTGTCGTATTTTTGAATTTATTATTTACAATATAACTAGTTGTGGGATAGATTTATACTTTTTTATACTGACAATGCATATTTGTGGGCAAATGGAAATAACTAACTCAAATCTTAAAAATTTCAAAACTATTTCCAATGGTGTATTTGACAAAAAAAAATTTTATGGGATTATAGTTCGACAAAAGTATTTATTTGATTTGATAAATTTATTGCGCGAATCGTTTAATTATACTATATTAACAGTACTATTGATAAGTGGAATCCATTTAAATATTATAAGTACGATTTTGTGTATTTTTATTAGATTTATACACTGTAAAAAATCGGAAGTGAATTCGGAGTGATTATGGATTTCATTTAAATCCGAATTTACTTCGTCACTCGGAGTTTCGGAGTTTAAAAAAAAATCCCTCAACATAGGAGTAAATAAAATTTTTTTTTCAGTAGGTGATTTCGAAGTGGTCTGGATTTTATTTTAATTCGCATTCATTTCGATTCGGAATGTTAATGTTAAAATGAACTTTTCAGAGTAAATTTCACTCCGAAGGGATTAAATTAATAAACAGTGATCCGCTCAGCATTTCCTCCGGATTAAATCTGCGTTCACTCCGAAAATTTTTTACAGTGTAGGTAATAATGCAGAAATGAGGCTCAATAATTTGTACGAAAAATTTTTGTGTGAAAAAATATTCTTTCATGATTTTTCTCCTTATTAATAGTGATAAAATCATAATTTTTTTAAAATTACAGCATAATTAAAAAAATTAAATGAATGCATGAAATCAAAAAACGGAAGTTTGAAGCCGTAAAAAAATTTGGTTACAGTTTCAAAAAGAAGTGGAGCCTCACTTCTATATAATTACTGATTAGAACTTTATAGCTTCATGATTGCCATGATTTTTATTATTATTTTTTTATTTTCAGTTATTATGATTTTCATAGCACTAAAAAATAACGATATTAATTCAGTGATTCGAGACGCCGCTGGAACAATATTTTATTTCTTTTCTCAAATATTTATCTATTGCTATGCTGGTGAAAAATTATCGTCAGTTATTCAAAATTCGTGTTTCTCAGTTTACAGTTGTTATTGGTACAATTTTTCAATAAAAACTCGTAAAGATATAAAATACATTATGCTAAGAAATAGTCAAGAATTTCATTTAACAGCTGGAAAATTTTATCATATGAATTTAGAAAATTTCACTAGTATTGTTAAAACATTGGTATCATTTTTCTCAGTAATGAGATTAGTTATTTTTGAATAAATAGTTTCTCCCGCCAATATTAATTTTGTAGATTTATAGTACCTATATATAAATGATATAAAAATTTATAGTACCTATTTAAATAAATATTTATATGTAAAATGTATTTATCACGAAATTAATATTATTCAAGTTTAAATTTTCGGAAAAGTAAAGAAAACAATTTTGCTATATTGGTTTCATTTCCAAACAGAATATTTACGTTTTAAACGGGTATAAATTTTTTTTAGAATCATGTTCGAAACTAAGGTAAATTCAAGTAGAAAATCAGATGATCACTTAAAATGTCATTTATAAAATTATGAAAAAATATAATGGTCATTAAAAAAAAAAAAAAAAAAAAAAAAAAAAAAAAAAAAAAAAAAAAAAAAAAAAAAAAAAAAAAAAAACATTTCAACTAAAAATATAATCGAACAATCCTGGGCATGAAGCAGAAAAAAAATTAATTTTCTTTTTTCAAATAATATTTCTGATATGTATTTTTACCAGATTTAATTTGTTATAAGTTATTTCCACAAAGTATTCCAGAAACAATATATATAATAGAATTTATTTTTCAAGATATATTTTCTATATTAAACCATTCAATCCTGTACGACTCAACATATCACGCGAAACATATTCGTGTGCCGACAAATAATAATTTTTGTTACAATGCGCATCTGCGGACTATAAAATTAATGAGCATGCATTAATGCATATTATCTTCAAATATTATATTCAAATGACTAAATAAATAAATTATTATTGATAGGCCAACATATGAACCATCTTTATACCATAGCATGAGCTTGCATGTTCTATTATTAATAAAGTATCATATTTTATGTAGTTTTATGAATAACATAATATCTTGTATTTTCTGCGTACTGTAAATGCTAACACAATATCTAGTAAAATATCAGCCATGATACGTAAAGCAGCAATAAATGAACCTAAGACCATACATTGGACAGAAGATTCAATAAAAGCTATTGGATTATACAAATATATAATACAAATAATTTGTTCATGGCCCTTGGAACAGAGAAATATTTATTGGAAAATCCGTATTTCATCATTGTTTGTTTATTTGGTAATATAAATTGTAAATGGACATTTTTATTATTTTTTTTTATTTACTGCATCAGTTAGTTATCATTAATATAAGTACTAATTTCGCAATCATGCGCCAGTGAAAAGAAATTGTTAAAAAAGCGTCGACTATTCTAAAGTTCAAAATGTGACACAGTGACGAACTTTTTTTTAACTATCTTCAAACTAAAAATTCAAGGAAATAAACAATGAATTACTTAATGTTATTAAAGTATTTAAAAAAATGTTGAGAAATATATTAAAATCAGCTTTTATGAGTACATTTTACAATGAAAAAAAAAACATGGTAAAATTTAACACTTTTGATGGAAAGTAAAAAAAGCTTATAAAATAGTACACTCATAAAAAAAGTTGACTTGATTCAAGAGAAAAAATCTTTAACCAAGAATACCATTTTATAGAAAATTATTTTTTTGATTCAAGAGGAAAATTCTTGAACCAAGAGAAATTTACTTGAACCAAGAATAATTTCTTGTCTCAATAATTTTTTCTCTTGACTCAAGAAAATCATTTTCTTTAAAATGGTATTCTTGGTTCAAGATCCTTGCTCTTTAATCAAATTAACTTTTTTATCAGTGTATAAAATCGTTCATTTATAGCATTAACATGTTCTTACTTTTTTCTTTCTCGGACCCAAGTGGGCAAACGGTATTGTCTTTGTTGCACTAATAGATATAGTAATCAGAAACTTTGTCCAAGTTTTTCTCAAACAAACAAATATTATCAAAAAATTAAAGCGCATATACATTAGACATTATACATCAATTTGCAGTTTGTATTTAGAGATTTTGCTTCCGAAAAAAATTTAGCCGGTAATATCTGATAACCCCTGTGTCAGTTGTGAAACAAGTTCTTTATTGTGTCACGTTTCAAAATTTAGAATATTCAATGCTTTTTCAACGATTTATTTTTTTACACCAAACGTGTTAAATAAAAATTATTTTGTTAACTAATTATTATAAAATTTTGATTACTGTATGCATACTTTTTTTAGATAATCTCAGGTATATTTATTATTCAAGAATTATTAGATCATTGTGGTACAAGTTATGAAATAGCTTCACTATTTGGAATGATAATCGCTACAATATCAGCAATTACTAAAATATCACTTTTAAATATCTATCACAAAAATATTTCATTTATTGTTAATAATGTGATTAACGATTGGTGGATTATTAATGACGATAATTGTAGAACTGTAATGCGTCGATATTCATCTTTAAATAGAATACTATTTTATGGTATATTAACACCGCTGTTACTATACACATTAAAATTTACCATAGACAGGATTCCGCACACTGTTTTGACAAATGAAAATACGACTGTTTATGTACGCACAACTCCAATCAGTTCTGAATGCTGGAATTTAGCTGATATACCAACTGTTTTTTACATAATTCGATTTGCATGCCGTACTTTTGAATTTGTTATTTATAATATCGTAAGTTGTGGGATTGATTTGTATTTTTTTGTGCTGGCGATGCATATTTGCGGACAAATGGAAATATCGAATATGAATATTCAAAACTTTTTGGTAGCCAACAATGGTAGATTTGAACGTGACAAATTTTATAAATTAATTGATCGACAAAAGTATATGTTGGGACTAATGGATGAATTACGCGAATCATTTAACTATATAACTCTAACAGTATTATTGATAAGTGGAATTCACTTGAATATCATGAGTATATAATTATTCATATAAATACACTTCAATAACATTTTTTTTACTCATGATATCTATTGTTAAAATAATTTTTTCAGTTATCATGATTTTCGTAGCACTGAAAGACAACAATTTGAATGCGGTTTTTGAAGATGCTACTGGAACAATATTATACTTTTCAGCTCAAATATTTATATACTGTTACGCTGGCGATAAACTGTCATCGAAAGTTAAAAATTCATGTTTAGCTGTGTACAGCTGTAGTTGGTACAATTTTTCAATTAATACACGGAAGGATATTGTTTACATTATGCTAAGAGTTAATAAGGAATTTCATTTAACGGCTGGAAAATTTTATTATATGAATTTACCTAACTTTACAAACATTGTTAAAACAATGGTGTCTTTTTTTTCAGTTATGAGATTAGTAATTTTTGAATAAATATTATTTAAAATAATCAATCAATGTTTTTGATTCGCGGTTGTAGAAATTTCGATTACCTCGCTAGATATGCGGTTTATTTAACTTGAAATCAGTATCAAACAGTTTGGAATTTAAAATTAATTGAAACCCTAACAACTGATATATGATTGTATCAGTACTTGAAATAATGATATAATAAATTTTTTGGGGGCATTCTGAAATGAGTTGCGAGCAGGTGTAACGTAGCACAATTTGGAATGCACCTTTATTAATTATTCTTATTACTTGCAGGGTAAAATTATATATTTGAAAAATAATATATTAGAAATTGGATGATACTCAAAATTGTACTTCAAAATAAAATGGTGGCAGAATATGACAGAAAAATATTTAAAAAACTTAAAAAAAAAACACTTAAGTGTTTGAACAAACCTTGGTGGGGAAATAATATGCAGAAGGGTTTCCTAATACACTTGGAGATTTGATTTAAATTGCTCCAAGTGTATTTCAGCTAAAAAAACATCACTTAACTGCTATTTCCCACCAGACGATGCCTGTTGATTTTGGTCGGGAACTTGGAAGTTATCAGCATCAGCAACTCGCAGCACTACACTAGCATTAAACACTCAATACTTAACGACACTGTAGACACTTCACACAATTAAAATTTTACAAATACTGCACTTTTTAATTAAACAATCACTATGAGCAATAAAATTTATGGATAATCACGCTAATTAACTGCAGTACTTTACTTCAATTTAAACGTAAAGAAAAACCTGGATTACAACTGAAGTTGTCGATGATACTGACTGCCGCTATTGGACCGCTAGTTGATACACAGCAATCGATTTTGCAACCGTTCGACCGCCCCCACTATAGCAAAAATTTGAACGTTGAGTACAGAAACGCCTAGTAGCGCCAACTTGGCATGTAATTTCAAAATTGGAATTTGACCGTTACTACGCTGCACTTGTACGATCTACTGTTGAGCTGCCGCGCTAAGCTACACTACAGCTGCTTGCAGCGCATTTCAGAATGTACCCATCATATAGTCTTTTAAAAAAACCAAAAAATTATCGTATCTTCAATTCACTATCACGTCACTGAATTTATTATTTAATTTATTGAAAACCACTGCACTGGTTATTTAATCTATGATTTTCACTAATATTTTAATAATCAGCCATGAAAAATTAATTATTTATAAACTCACAGTTTAATTGAAATTTTAAATGATTAAATTGTCAGCCATTTTGACAAAAAAAAAATCCACATACACACTCCCGTTTTTTTTATTCACTTGATTGTTAATTATTTAACACAATTAAACTTATTTTAATTTTTTTATACACTCACTAATTATTTAAACAATACTAACCACGATAATAAATGTAATAATTAATTTAAACAGCCACGATTCGAAAATTTATTTGCATTCACGAATGACCTGATAAAAACTTTTTTCGATTATTTTATTTTGAAAATAATTTATTTAAATGATATCACTTACACCAAATTAATTCAACTAATGAGTATACGTATATTTTCAATAATTATTGTACGATTAATATATTAAAATATTGAAAAATATTAGTAGGTGATTTTTGTAAGTTAACGTTCCGAAAGTAAAAGAAGACTGAGCGTCAAGTTGCTGCCTCAAAAATCTCAACGGCTTGAACCCCCCACTTTATTTCAGGCTTTGTAAAATTATTGATTTTTAAATTCGCAGAAAGTAGTCGAGATGTGTTTCTCAGAAATTAAGACTGACCGTGTACTTAAAAAAAAAAAAATAAATAAAAGAAAAAAATTATCTTTGTCTTACGGCTTCGTGTAGTGGTACTACCTTTTTTAAAAACACGTTCAGTATTAATTTCTGCGAATCAAGTCATGACTATTTTCTGAGAATTTAAAAATCAATAATTTATTTTTATTTCGTATTCTATTATATTTTACGTATTATTCCAATATAACTTATCCGTGAACTTTATTAAACCATACGTTAATGACTTATTTTTTTTTCAACCAAATAAATTAATTAAATTACATATTATATGTTTTTAAATGATACAAAAATGGTCTAAACACAAACTCTTTTTTCAACCAATTAGATCACAAGGCCTAAAATAAAGTGGGGGGTCCAAGCCGTTGAGATTTTCGAGGCAGCAACTTGACGCTCAGTCATTTTTTATTTACAGAACGTTAACTTGCAATAATGACGTGCTAATATTTTTTAATATTTTAATATATTGATCGTACATTAATTATTGAAAATATACGTATAATCGTGAGTTAAATGGATTTAGTGTGAGTGATATCATATAAATGAATGATTTTTTAAATAAAATAAGTGAAAAAAGTTTTTATCAGTTAGTTCGTGAACGCAAATAAATTTTCGAGTCATGGCTGTTTAAATTAATTATTATATTTATTATCGTGGTTTCTATCGTTTAAATAATTAGTGAGTGTATGCAAAAATTAAAATAAGTTTAATTGTGTTAAATAATTGACAATCAAGTGAATAAAAAAAACGGGAGTGTGTATGTGGATTTTTTTTTTGTCAAAATGGCTGACAATTTAATCATTTAAAATTTCAATTAAACTGTGAGTTTATAAATAATTAATTTTTCATGGCTGATTATTAAAATATTAGTGAAAATCATAGATTAAATAACCAGTGCAGTGGTTTTCAATAAATTAAATAATAAATTCAGTGACGTGATAGTGAATTGAAGATACGATAATTTTTTGGTTTTTTTAAAAGACTATATGATGGGTACATTCTGAAATGCGCTGCAAGCAGCTGTAGTGTAGCTTAGCGCGGCAGCTCAACAGTAGATCGTACAAGTGCAGCGTAGTAACGGTCAAATTCCAATTTTGAAATTACATGCCAAGTTGGCGCTACTAGGCGTTTCTGTACTCAACGTTCAAATTTTTGCTATAGTGGGGGCGGTCGAACGGTTGCAAAATCGATTGCTGTGTATCAACTAGCGGTCCAATAGCGGCAGTCAGTATCATCGACAACTTCAGTTGTAATCCAGGTTTTTCTTTACGTTTAAATTGAAGTAAAGTACTGCAGTTAATTAGCGTGATTATCCATAAATTTTATTGCTCATAGTGATTGTTTAATTAAAAAGTGCAGTATTTGTAAAATTTTAATTGTGTGAAGTGTCTACAGTGTCGTTAAGTATTGAGTGTTTAATGCTAGTGTAGTGCTGCGAGTTGCTGATGCTGATAACTTCCAAGTTCCCGACCAAAATCAACAGGCATCGTCTGGTGGGAAATAGCAGTTAAGTGATGTTTTTTTAGCTGAAATACACTTGGAGCAATTTAAATCAAATCTCCAAGTGTATTAGGAAACCCTTCTGCATATTATTTCCCCACCAAGGTTTGTTCAAACACTTAAGTGTTTTTTTTTTAAGTTTTTTAAATATTTTTCTGTCATATTCTGCCACCATTTTATTTTGAAGTACAATTTTGAGTATCATCCAATTTCTAATATATTATTTTTCAAATATTTAAATATACGCCACAGCTGCTCGCTGTGCATTTCGGAATGCACACCCTGATAAAAGCGGGAGTATGTTTGTGGAATTTTGTTTTTTCAAAATGGCTGATAATTTAATCGTTCAAAATTTCAATTAAACCGCGAGTGTATAAACAATTAATCATTCATAGTTAATTATCAAAATATTAGTGAAAGTTATAAATTAATCAATTAGTCCAGTGGGTTTTAATAAATTAAGGAATAAACCCCGTGACTTGATAGGGAGAAAACAAGGTGCGATAATTTTTTTTTTTTAAATAAATAAATCTAATTAATATTAAAAAAATTTTTATTTAAATTAATAGAGAAGACTATATAATATTTGCCTACATAATTTAAATGATATTTTATAGAATTTTTAGTTTGCTTATAAAAACAAAAAAAACTGTCAGTGGTCTTCAATTAAAAGTGTTTAATCGACTTAAAAATCTTAAAATTTTTTCGTCTAATTACTTTTCAATAACAGCTTCAATTTTTTCGATCTATCTGTAAGTAAAATCTGCGATTAGTATTATTATTATTGTTGATAATTTCGGTTTCGATTTCATTATGTTTACCGACTGAAATTTAGTTCATTTGTTTACTATCTATTTAAAAAAAGTTAGGCTATTGTCAAAAGTAAATAATTGTTTGCTTGTTTACTTGTCAAAATAATATTTAAAAATAAACGATAACATAATATTGTTGATATTGTTATTAACGATAGTTGACAAATCCGGTGGTTTTTTTTTTTTTTTTAATCAAAATTCATGCGGAAACAAGTGACATAACCTTAATTTTTATTGAGTTTGAGCACATGTTGCTACTTCATGTGTAAATAAGTTTAATACAATTGATTAAATTGTAATAATAAAGTTTAAGAAGATTTATTTAAATAAATTATTAATAAATTCATTTTAAAAAGTGAGTATTAGCATAAATATTCTTTTTAAAAATAGATTTTATTTGAATGTAATTAAAAAGTTATAAATTTATATGATAAAGAAGCAGCCAGCATTAGATAATTTTATCGCTTTGATAAAAAAATTATTTATTATTAAAAATAATTATTTGAAAATTTATGATCCTGAAATTAACATTCAGCAATTTTAAGATTTTTCTTTTCGCCAAGTTCATTAAAAAAAAAAAAAAAAAAAAAAAAAAAAAAAAAAAAAAATTGCACACGTAGAAAATTTAAAAAATCATTCAGTATCATCAAAATTTGTATGTAGAGATTTCGAAAAGTTTTTTGCATAGATTCTTTGATATATTTTACATATAATATTCAATTCGTACATTTATAATTGTCGGGTGTCTGCTGCTGTTACTGCCATTAAATTTATATTTATAATTATTTGCTGATATTTAAGACTTAGTCATAAATATAATTTAATGAAATTAATATTCTTTAAACCAGATAACAAATAAAAAATGTCATCGTGGAAAAAAGCAGCAAAAGCTGGTCAGAAGACTCACCGTGAACGTCATCAACCGGAGTCACGTCAACACTTGGGTCTTTTAGAGAAGAAAAAGGATTATAAATTACGTGCACAAGACTACAATGAAAAACAGGCGACTTTGAAGCTTCTGAAAAAGCGGGCGTTGAATAAAAATCCAGACGAGTTTTATTTTCATATGATTAATTCGAAAATGGATAAAGGAGTTCACAGAGAGAAAGAAAAAAAAGAAGAGCACACAATTGACCAGATAAGATTAATGGAGACGCAGGATTTGAAGTATATCTCTCACAAAAGACATTTAGAGGCACGTCAAATTGAAAAACTCCAGAGTCAATTGCACATGATTGACGTAGCAAACCAAACACCAAACAATCATATATTTTTCGTTGATGATGACGAGGAAGCTAAAAATTTTGACGTAGCTAAACGTCTTGAAACTCATCCCGCGCTTTTATCTCGAAAGACAAATCGTCCTAAGTTAAGTGCTCTGAAGAAAGTTAAATTACCTGAATTAGATGAAGCGACAATTGCAAAAGTTGAGCAGCAAAAACACATGGCTTATACGGAATTACGTAAGCGAATTGAACGTGAAACTGGATTAACAATTGTTCAACAGAAATTAGAAATGCGTCGTGCGTTAAAAGATAGAACTTTGGATAAACCTAAAGTTATTAAACAAGGTTCGAAAACATCAGCACCAGTTTACAAATGGAAGTTACAGCGTAAAAAGTAATTTTTTATTATAAACTCTTCGAAATAGAGTAAGAAGAGACCCATTACCCGATCAGGAAACTAATACCCGATCGCTCATGTATTTGTATATCTGTATTTAATTAATTTTATGAGTGTAATGTAGCAGACATCAGACAAATTTAAAATTTTAAATAATTAAAAAAATAAAATTTTAAAAAATGGGCATTTAAAAAATTTTGAAATTAATAAGTTCATTTTTTACAAATATTTTTTTAATTATTTACCCTATTTATTTATAATTTTAAATTTGTCTGATGTCTGCTACACTCACACTTATATTTTACTAAATACAGATATACAAATACATGGAGTAATCGAGTACTAGTTTCCTGATCGGGTACTAGGTCTTTTACCTTACACTTATTAAATATATTATTATTATATATAATTAAAAGTTAATAAAATTTTTAATTAAATAATTGGGAGTGTATTTATTAGTTATTAAAAATTTAATATAATTATTGATAAATTCTATTGATTGCAATGATAAAGAAAATTTAAACTTTATTATTGAGTTTAATATTAAAGTCTTGAAGTTTTAAATTTTTATTTACTTAGGAGATTTTGTAGAGTATATTTTAGTACTTGAAGTTGATTTAGGAGCCTTCATTAGACTAGTTTGATGAGTCGTAGTTGGTTCAGAAGGTTTTGTGATATCCGTATTATTATTCGAAGTTGTTCCAGGTTTTGTAGCACTAATTGGACCATTAGTAGGTTTCGCAGAATTCATTTGTCCATTAGGAGGTTGCCCAGTTGAAGAAGAAGGTTTAGCTTCCGTTTGTCCAGTAGAAGTTGGTTTGGCTGTACTTGTAGTAGACATTGGTTTAGGTTTAATTGTCGTCATTGTCATAGGACTAGTTGGTTTTGATTTAGTGGTTATCATTTGTTCAGGCGTTGGTGATTGCGATGGTTTAGAAGTCATCGGACTCGGAGGCTTAACATTTAATGAAGATTGCATCTGATTTGATGGTGACGGGATTTGAGTTTGTAGACTTTGTGGACGCTTTGAAGGCTTCATTCCCATCATTGGAGTATTCATTGTAATCAATGGCATATTTTGATCAGGTAAAATAGTTGATATACTTATGCAAGTATAATTTATTATCCATCGTTGATTTTTGGACATGAATTCAAGTCTTGGACAGATAGTTATTGATCGCGGAAAAATATTTAGTTCTAATATATTTAAACAAATTTTAGAATATATACTTCCGGGAACCATTGAACACATTTTGAATGGCATGTAATCTAAAAACAAATTGCAAAATAAAGTCAAACGAATGATGTATGTCTTAAATTATCCATTTCGATGGCATTAAAATTTTTTAAATTTTCTTAAACTAAACCCAAATAGCCATAGAATTTTTTTTTTGTTTATCAAGAAACAAATTCATTATTATTTCCAATTTAGAATAGTAAATTATTTAAATATTTACAATCGATATTTTTCATACGCAATATATAGCATTAAAGTATTTATATCGATAAAGCTATTATTATTTATATGATAAACATTTCATAATAGATATTTTAATTTAAAAGTTTTTGAGATAATTATTATTATTGTTATTACAATTTAAATGACGACATCAATTGAAGTCGTCATTTAAATTTCAAAGGTCGTTAGCTATAAAAAAAAAAAATTCAAATTTGTAAATATTATTGATCTATTAAAATTAAAATATTGGTAATTACTTGATTGCAATACTTAAAAAGTACAAAATAATCATTTTTATTTAAATTAAAAAATTAATTATACCCTTATCAATAAATAAATATAATTATTTATAAAATTAATTAATTTATTAGTAATAATTACTTGTAATTGTCATCGAGTTGATAATACTTTCATCAATTGAAATATCAACATTCAATCCATTTCTTTGATACATAAAATTAGCGCAAACTGAAAATTGAAATTTAAAAATTTTTAATTATTGTATTAATTAGTATTAACAATTTGCATTCACTACGTGATAGTCAAAGTATTACGACTAAATTTATTTAATTTCATGTTATCGAATCTTTACCAATTAACACATTGATATTCTTTTTACTTTTACACGAAGAAAAAAAAGAATTTCTTGGCAAAAAAAATATTTTGCATTATAAAATAAAAAAAAAAAAAATTCAGAACTAGAAAAAATTTCTTTTATTTCAAAAAATTTTTTTTTGCTGCAAAAAAATTTTTGCCTTTTATTTATAGTGCAAAAAATTTCTTAGGGCAAGTAAAAGTTTTTTGAAATAAAATAAATCTTTTTTTCTTCTGTCTATTCTCATACGTATTTATATAATTATGAATTATTTGAAAAAATAAACGCGCGCTAAATTTTTTTGATTACTGTCATTTAATTATTTACTGCCAATTTTTTAAAATCTAATAGAATTTTTATGCTTTACGAAGTAATTTTAAAATATATTTAATTTAATATTAGTAATTTGAAAATATATTTATAAAAAAAAAACACATTATTTAGCGCGAAATTTTAATATATTAAAAATTATTGAGAAAATTTTCTATTAAATTTATCGTATGGAAAATTTCAAAACCATGAAAATGTGAAAAATTAAATTGATCTTTCAATGAATATCAAATTTATTTGGTTTTATCATAAAGATATAGCTGTCACAAAATTTTCCATATTCTCGCAATAATATTATAATGATTAATAATTAATGACTTACATCTACGATTAATCATATGAAAAAGCATAAAAGCTATTTCACAACAACTGCATGATACTTCTGTCATACACGTGCAAGATCTTTCATTGAAAATATTTGCTCGACGGAATGTTAGATTTTTATTTTTATTAATTCCAAAATTGGTATCTCCATTAATTATTATAAAATTATTAATTAACAATACTAGTAATAATAATTTATTTATAAACATAATTATTTATTATTTAAAAAATTTTCCGTTTAAAAAAAAATGTCACGTTAGCAAAGTCGCTTCATCAAAACTAATAATTTAAAAAGTAAATTTTTTATTTTTACCGGATCGTTACTCGTCAATAGGAAGTAGTAATAATAACTATGTGACACCTTGAATTCCAGGAAAATAATTGTTTTATTTGGAAAAACAGGTAGTGAAAGTCGTTACGGTTATTACACACATTATTTATATACAAACATATTTATATTTATATATTAATGATAAAAAAAAAAAAAAACAATGATATTTTATGAGCGTGTGTACGATTCGTGATGTCACAAATCATCCGACAAAGTTCATCAGGCTATATGTTAAAACGTCAATCAATATATGAATAATAGTAATAATAATAATAATTTTTTAATCAATTATTAACAAATCAGCTGTCAGCTATATAAGCGCGAAAATTATTTAATAATTTATCAAACGTAACTGAATGAAATGTGTTGAATGTTATACATATTTAAATATATATTAAAAATGATATTTTACAAAATTCAAAATTATAAATTTGATTATTGTTTAATGCATATTGCTGTTGTTGTTGACGAGCTATGGAACTTTACTGAAAAACTATTTAAATTTTTAGTGACGAGAGAAATCATTTCGTCGTGGATTTGTGAAAATGGTTTTGTGTAACATTTTAAAATAAGTAAGAGGCATAGGATTTTATTTAAAGTTAACAATAACTAGTACAATTGAAATAAATAATTGTTAATTAATAATATTCATCGCTGTCGTCATCATCGTCATCATCTTCATCACTTTCATTGTCGTTATTATAATCTTGCGCATTATCTTCTGGTGAATCAGGTAAAAATTCTAATTGTCCTAATCCTGTACCATCTTCTGGTCGGACAATAGCTACACCATTAGCTCCAAGTCTTATACAATCTAATCCAGCCTAAAAAAATATTATTTCCTTTTTTATTATTTTATATTTCTCAGTTTCGAAATAACTATTAATATTAAAATTAGTTAATGAAAAAAAATTTTTAATGTGGGGAAAAATGAACTCTAGTGAATAAATTAATTTTCTACTTAGAATTAAAATCATTTATGAAAACAATTATTAAATTAATTGATAAAAAAATTTTAATTAAATTATTAATAGTCAAATTTTGAGAACTGGTTTAAAATTTTAAATTTCAAGTGGCCCAACTTGTCCTACTATTTAAACTGAAGGTAACATAAATATGTAAAAAATTTAGCGAATATTAATTAATAAAAAAAATAGTCAGCTTTACCTTAACCAGAGTCGTGTCATCGAACTTTCCCTCCATACTAACGCACATATGTACATTACGTCCTTGAAAATAAATATTGTAAAATCTAACGCAAGCCCTCACCAGCGGAATACGAGGAAAAGGAACACAAATAGGCCGCGGATTTTTACCGGATACGCTTCTTGTATACAATACGCGGTCGTTAAACATTATTTTAGCCGTAAAACTGAACTCGTCTGGATCATAAGTTACTTCAACACACGCTTTTTGTTTCCATCTGTCGTACAATAATTTTGAGCAACAAGAACATAAACCGCCGCCACATTTACATGCTCTTTCATTATTTTCTGTCGTCGTAGCAATAGTCGTTGACACTATTGCCGTACTATTTAAATTATTCGTACTTGATTGTCTTAAATAAGTGTCTGTTACATTTTTCCATTCATCATGTGACTTATTTATTATAATTGTGTTACTTATATTTTTTAAAAACAATAAATTAATAATTACTGTTGTCAATAAAGTGTTAAAGTATCGAGTCATGGTAAAAATTATTTTAAAAAACTATAAATATTAATTTAATAAAAATATTAATAAGTGAATCAAGTGATTTCAACGACGTACAACACACGACTGTTCTTGAAAAGATGATGGCCTCATTTTACTAAAGGAGAAATTTAGGTTTACGATTATATATATCATACAACTCATTATTTGCTCACCTTGTGTATTTAGTTAACACTTTCCAGTTCAATTTTTAATTAATTTTTATTCATAAAACTAATGATTTCCACCATACATAAGATAGTAAATATATAAATAAATAAATAAATAAATAAATAAAAAAACAAATAAATTATAATTTAAGACTACCAATTTGTTGTTCGTCTTCAGGTGTGACGTTTGAAAAATTTGAGGCAACTATTTGATCAGCCGGCTCAAAATTAACTTCATCATAAACTTCCGGTACTAAAAATCCAGGCTTTGTTGGATTTAAATTTGTTTCAACCAATGATGTTGGCTTATGATTCGGGGATGTTGGTGGTACCCATGAGACACCATCAGTTCCTACTTTAACACAATTGAAATGAAGAACAAAAATTGGCCAGGATGTAATACGAGTTTCAAAATCCATACATGCGCGTACTTTATTTTCAATTATACCGATATCGAAGACACGAACACAGAAACTAATGATGGGAAAAAAACTGAGTGGCATACACAGCGGTGGAGGATTTTTTCCTGTAAATTTAATTATTATAAATATCATAATTAAAAATATATATTTTGGTTTTAATTACCAGTTATACGCTGCTTCAGAACTTCATTATCGTTAACAATTAGATGGAAATCCATAGCAAATTCTTCAGGAATAAGTGTTATATTTGAACAGGCCTTTTGGTCAAAATTGAAAAACTCTAAATTGACACCAGCGCAACACCCGCATGTTAAATTATTGCAATTACACCCGACACCACGCGATACATATTTTAAGGGTGACTCTGGCAGCCTTTCTGTATCATCAATCTCAAGTTCAAATGGTTGACGACTCGATAAATCGTAATAAATTGATTTCTTTGGCATTAGCACTGAAATTTATAAATTATTTTCATACAAAAAAATATTTAATAATTTTTATTTAGAAGTAAAAAGAAAGATATAATTAATTTTATTACTTACGTGGAAACCTTTTAGTTAAATTTGTATCTGTTGCGTTAGATTCGACGCAATCAAGAAATAAAAACACTGTTATCAATAAAAAAGATAAAATAGTTAAACAAAAGTGAAACAGTTTTGAAGTAAACATTGTGAAATAAATAAATTGAATGGTTTAAATAAAATGAGATGAGATGCAAGTTAAGTTAGTGTATGATATGCTAACGAGTGCTTGAAAAGTACTGACGGTTTACCCTGCACTGTCTGAGAGTAAACTTTATAGGGAGGATGCCATTCGCACATCAATACACACTCCCTAAGCAAAAAATAAATAACTTTCCAGTGAAAGTTTTTGCGAAGTGCTCTTTAGTCTCCGAATGGTTGTGGTCTTGCTGATTTATCCTCTTCATGACACACATACATTTACAATTACAGTATTTATAAATTAGTTTTTAAAATATTATTTAAATCATAGCAAAAGTCGACTATTTCATTTACAATTCAATTCACTGTCTTTCATTTTTTAATTTAAATAATTTACTATTGTTGTGGTTAAATTATGATTTATTTATTATAAATTCAAGTTGATTGTTGTTTTATTTTATTATCTAGTATAACAATAAATTATATTTTTTGTAATTTATCATGTTAGAAATTTATTGTCTTTTATTTAAATTTATTCACTTGTAATTCGAATTTGCACTTTTTAAATATATATTTTTTTTTTTTTTACGAGTAAAATTTATTGTGAAATATTAGAGTAAAGATCTAAAGATAAAATTTTTTGGAGTAATACATAAATTATATTGGTATTAGTTAAGTAAATATTAAATTTTTCTGTAAACTCAATAAAAATAAAAACTTATGATCGTAAAGAATAAAACTGAGGTTTTAAATCAAATTTTTTTATTAAACAGATAGCGAACTTGGGAAATAAATTTTTAGTTTCAATTTGAAAACAATTTCTTCATAACATATAATAATAAATTTATTCATACTATTACGTTCCTGTGTAATTTATTAAATAAATAAATATAATTTGTTTAATTATTATTTTTAATTTATAGTTTCTGATCTGTTTGAACGGAAATTTCGCTGATAAGCATTTTTAGAACTCCGACGCAGTCTAATCGTAAACAAAACATTGCGCCTACGTAGATGAGAATTGGACTGCCTCGACATTCCTCTAAGGATCCTAAGATGTAATACTATTAATTTTTTTGTATACACGGAAAAAAAGAATTTTTAAAAATTAGTGTTTGAAATTACAACCCGGAACCTGGGTGTCAATATTGAGAATTTTAATACTCCAAACAATAAATTTTTTAATATGTCATAAATTTTGAATGTTTAAGTTACGATTTTTAAAGTTCAAGTATTCAATTTTCCTGCATAGACAGTAAATTTTAATATTTATCCTACTAATTATTTACGTTTGAATTATAAATTAAAGAATTATTATATAGAATGATAATATTTATTGATCACTTTATCATTATAGGATAGAAGTACCATTTGTGGCCACTTTAGGGCAAGTATTGGCCACTTAAAAAATTTTAATAAAATGATACGTACGTCACGCAAAGGCATACTTACTTTTTTTAATTCATACAGACAATTTTTTTACTGTATTAAAATTAAATTTTTTTTTTATACTTTTTCATCAGTTAAAATAAAATATTAAAGGTTCAAAAATAGAGCACCCGCCACAAATGGTACTTCTATCCTATTACATGTCGTTTCTCAATTCATATAGTTTTTTTTTTCCGTGAATAATTATGCAGTGTCAAAAGAAAAGCAGTGAGTCGAAGGACTCAGGAAAGACTAGTACTCTGCTGAATAAAATCTATCAGTTTGCGTTTGCTCTTCATTAATTATTAAATAAACCCCACAATTAATTTTAAATTAATTTACCCTTTATTTTGGGGCTCCGTTTGGCACCTCAATATTTCTCCTATATCTCCGGTATTTTTAGGCGCAGCTACCGGTTGCCCAAGATAACTATCCTAAATACTGAACGCTGACACCAGCTGCCCCATTCTTTAAAAACCTTATCCTTATATTTATATAATAATAACACGGAGGATAAAGACAAATATCGGTATCGGTATCGGATCAATTTTAAATCGCGATATTTAAAAATTTATTAATTTACAAAATAATCGATGACCAGGACCCACTGGGGTCTGTTGACACCCCAGTGAGGCCCAGTCTAGACTATATTTATAATAAACAATATAAATATTCAAATAAAACCAAGAAATTTTCCGGTATGTCACAATACCAAATCTATTATCTGTTTTTTACAAAAATTATAATTGATATTTATAAGATAATTAATAATTATAAGAAAGAATATTTTTTAAATTAAATATTATTTTTATTTTTAATACATAAATACATTATTAAATAATTTCTATAAATAATAATTAATTAAATAAATATATGTATATTATTTTACAAGAGTTAAGTGATTTAATTATGGCTGATGACCTATAACTCGTTTGCACGTCAATAATTTAATACTACACAAATTAAAATTTTTTAGAGCAAATGAGACATATTAATACCACTAGGAGTAGGCATTCAACTCACAATAAATATAATTTTCTAAAAATTTCCGGTGGTAAATTAATTTCAATCTAAAAAATTAATAAATAAATAAATAACAAATATCAATTAAATAAATTACAGCCTCATTACTTTACTCTGTCTGCCCCGTCTCGCAGGCATTTTTCTTCCGAAAAAATCATCAATATTTTCATACTCATTATCTTTCTTCGAAGCTTCAGTCGACGTGCTACCATTTTTATTTTTTTTATTATTATCATCATTGTCATCATCAATCAAAGCAGATATCAAACTAGTTTCTTCTTCCTCATCGTCATCATCCACATCATCATCGTCATCATCTAGCAGATCTTCTTCACTAACTTCTTCATGATCATTATCATGATCAGGTCTTTTGTCGTTACCTTCCGCAGAAGTGGTTTCTTCATGTTTAACATCATCATTTTCCTCATGATCTTCAACATTTTCCGTTTCTTCTTCCTCTTCTTCTTCTTCATCATCATCATCTTCATCATCATCATCTACAGCCGTACTCAGTAGGTCATCATCTTCTTCATCATCGTCATCAACATTGTCATTAGGCTTGGGAAGAGGGTCCGGCTTCGCAGGTTTAACTAAAGGCTTCTTCACATCATTTTTGATAGCATTAGCGCTATTTGAAGTAATACTCGTTTTCTTATCAGTAACACCGACAATTATTTTTTTAATCACTGGAACTTTTTTTACTTTAACCACTTGTTTATTATCATTCGACCCTGCAGCTTCTAATGGCTGCTCTGTCTTATTTTCATCTGTTGTCTCACTTGTACTGGAGCTGATTTCTAAAGCTAATTCAGTAGCACTCGATTCAGTCATCGGTTCTTCTTCAGCGCTTGGTTCCGTAGCATTTTTCAAAGAAATCTCAGTTGAACTGTCTGTTTCACTAATTAGCCCAAGTGTTTCTGAACTGACTGCAACCGTCGAAGTTTCAGCTTCAAGTTTAGGTGCTTTAGTAGTTGTGCGACTTACTATCGGTTTTGCAGTTGTCGGTTTATTAATAGTTGGAACAGTTAATAACAATGGGGTAGCAGTAGTTGGTTTCTTCTTTTCAGTTTCATCGTCATCGGTAATTATATCAAGGAATGCATCTATGCCTAATGAATAATCATCATCATCATCATCGTCGTCGTCGTCGTCTTCATCTTCATCATCAGATTGTTGATTTGATCCTGCGACTGCGGTATTTTTTGATGGCAATTGATTAATATCTTTTTTGTTGTCACTGTCATCAGAAAAATCAAAGAAGGAACCAAGATCATCATCATCGTCGTCGTCGTCATCGTCATCATCATCATTTTCATTTAATACAGTCGGAGGGAATGCTTCTGCAGGACGTAATTTTAGACCATCTGGGCCAAAGCTAAAAATATTAAATTATGTATTTATATTTTTTTTAATTAATTAATTAATTAATAAATGAATACCTGAAGCAACTAAGACGAAGTGATGCTTCAACTTCATAACTTGATTGTAATTCTAATCCAAGACACGCTTTGAAATTATCATCAGATTCTCGTTCAACAGAATATATTCTTCCGCAAAATTTCGAGTAACCACCCGGCATTGGTACACAAATTGTACGCGGTTTCTTACCTTTAATTGAATAATTATCATTATCATTATTATTATTATTATTATTATTATTATTATTATTATTATTATTATTATTTTAAATTGCGCATGGTCAAGTTGTTATTATATTTTTGGTGTATTTTTATTGTATTGAAAATCTCAAATATCTTTACGAATATTATATATATATATATATATATATATATATATATATATATATATATATATGAAAGGAAGGGAAAAAAACGAGGTACTTCAGGAAATATTGAGATTTTGGGGACTCAAATACGTTAAATATTTTTTTTTAATGATATTTAAAGTAAATAGGAAAGATTTTCGGTTGCCATTAAAAAAAAATTTTGCATTTTTTTCGGGCAAAATAGGGTACCCTTTAAAAAAAGAGAAAACAGAAATTTATGAAAATTAGATAAATTTGATAAAAATAAAATTTTTTTTATAAGCAATTTATATAAGTGAAAATTAAATTTCACATGATCATTAGATTCAAAGGAAGAAAAAAAAATTTTTAATAGTTCTGATCATAAAACAAAAGTCATTAACATTTTTCGGCTTAAGTCTTCGATTTTTGAAAAGCGTCGCTTTTCTGGGTAAACCTCGTAACTGCAAAATTATAATTTTTTAAAAAGTCGGTCAAAACATCTACTCTGCTACACGTGCGTTAATGAAAATATTAAAATTCAAAAGTCTCTCGAACATTCTGTTATAATTTTTTAAATTTGAAGTTTTTTTTACGCAATAGCACTACTAAATAATGTTTTTCATTCATAAGTTTAATCATGAAAAAAAAGTAGTTACGAGGTTTACCCAGAAAGGGGACGATAAGTTTAACAAAAAAAATTCAAAATAATTCTCGATTATCTTCACAAAAGTCATTTTGGAATATTCAAAAAATATTATTTTTTATAGAATTGTAGAAGTACCCCATTATACCCCTATCCCATTTTGCACTTCTCTCCCTTATATTAATATATATTCAAAGACAATTTAATAATAAATTTATTAATTTTTGTGAGTAAATTCAAAGTTATAATAGAAAGCAGTCGAGAAAAAATGGTGGTTTGACACGATATCAAAAGACCTGGGTTCGAATCCCGGACTAAACCACCATTATTTTATCTCGGTCCCTTTCTATTATAACACTGAATTCACTCACAAAAATTAATATTATTATTATAATTACAGTAAATTATATAATAATTAAAAACAGTCTTACCATTAACGACCGTGTTTGTCAAAAGATTATCACCGAAACTTAATTGTAGTTCCAAATTATCTTTCTCGAAGTATCTTATAGAAGCACATCCTAAAATAAAACACAAGTATGTTATGAGAGAAAAAAACTTATGTATTTTCATTATGTGTCTAAGTTAATAGCTCAAGTTTTTTTTTTTATTAACTTCATAACGGTAAAAATAATTCCGTTTACCATTAGCCCATTAACTAACTGTTTTTTAAATGTGAAGCTCAAATAAAGAAATTGCGCCGCATAATTATTTTTTTATTATATATCTATAAAAATAATTAAACTACTTTATGAATAGAAAACGTTAGAATTTTTTTAATCAAAAAATTTCTACCGTTAAAATTTTTAATACCCAAGAACTAAGCAAATTAAATATAAAATATTATTCCACACAAATAAGCGGTTATTTTTTAAATTAAAAAAAATTTTTTTTACCATTATTTTTTTTTAACGCTGTATCTAAAAATTGTAAATACGGTTTTTTAAAATTAGTATAAATTTTAATAGTTGTTACATTCAAATTTAATTAAAAACAAAAAAAAATACCTGGTCCTTTTAATGAAACAACAGGGATATGAAAATCGCGGCAACATTGACAAACATCTTTGTCGCAAGTGCAATATTTATTAAGACTTTCCGTAGCTTGATTTAATGACAAAATAGAAACACCCAAATTTCCTTGTTTCGCTCTTCCTTCAGTAGCTCTGATGACTCTTCGCAAACTGGTAACTTCATCTCGATCTAAAAATAAAAACATCAAATCAAATTTATAACAATTTCTTTTATTAAAATAAACATATTTTTTTTTCCAAGACACAATTCTTGACTTAAAAGTAAACCATAAAAACTTACCGATAACTCTTCCATAGGCAGCGAAGGCTATTAATAAAAAAATCAGCAGCAACTCAAACACCGTAGACAATCGCATTATTATCTTCTTTTATCTTCTAAAAAATAATAAAACATAAATAAAAATGAACAACTTCTAACAGAGAACAAAGTTAAATCCACGGTCCAAAGAATTTATTTAAATAGTCTTTTAAAAAATTTGAATAGCAGAAAGATAAAGGATGTTAATAATAGAGTAAATAACAAAAGGAATTATTTCAAGCAGTAGATTTACATTTGATTATTGTTATTGTTTTTTATTTTCTGGTTCTGAAAACCATCTGATGCTAAAGAGCATTACTACAGAGGATGACGTGTCGCGGATTGTAACAAACGTTTTTTTTAAAAGATCTTACTCGACTCTATATACATTTACTCGTGACTACAAAACTTAACAGGTTGGCCTACATCACGGTCACGGTCAAAGCAACTTGAGTACTTTAGTGCTTAGTTACAATCCTCATACATCACTCTTATGGTGCTACGTGTCCAATTTAATTACCATTATTATTATTATTAAACTAAGAATGGTCAACTTGTTGCAATTTATTGCACGTGCAGTTATGCATTTATCTAGTTCTTTAACTTCCGGTAACACGTTACCATAACATGAACTTTAAAAAAAAAAATAATAATTCAATTTGAACTTTATTTTAAAAAAATAAATTACCAAAGGTTCTAACTTCCGGTACTTAAGATTTTTTTGTTAATAAAAAAAATTAAACTGCCGATGAAATAGAATTTAAAAAATTACAATAAAAACTTACGTGATAATTTAAAATAAAAAAAATCTAAAGCGTTAATAAAAACTTGAAAAAATAATAAGTAACACCTTGGCGTGATATCCTCACGGTTAAAACTCTTTTAAAACTGTTAATCTTACGAAGTCGAATGCCCAACTGAAGATGCCACCCGGCTCCCCTCCCCCTGGTAAGGTAGCTCTCAAAGTCGGTCACAAACCACCACCACTGGACATAACATTATACTTACCGTAGTTAATTATTAAGCATTCTAATGTGCATCTAGGCAATATAAATAAGACTTTAGTTAGTACGGAAATGAGAAAGGATTATTAGTACAGGTGCTGTGTCCATTATGTATATATAGAAGTAGAAAGACCCAACCCAACCGAGTTGTCTTGTTCCAACTGATTACTTTGTCATTACATTACATGCGATGTCCAATGATGGACATCGAAATGTCTAACTCGATGCAATGGTATGCCAATCAATGTTCAATCACTCCACTGATAGGCCGTTGGACATTCACTGTTATTTTTTATTTTTATTTTTATTTATAGTTTTTTTTATGGTCTCCAGAATTTATAGAAACTTCACTGATTTGGGTTCGACTCCAGTCGAGTGACGATTTAAATTTTTTAAATATTTTTTTTATGACCAGGTACCGTATAATCGGATAAATATAAGCTGATATTTGAAAATAGTTATAGTAGAATGGATTTAGTATTTTATTTGGAGAGACACACATCGTCTACTACCTTTCTCTGGTCAGTGGGTCGAAGAAAGTAGTGGCCCGAAGCGGTTTACCTTGGCTAATAATCTTTTATCGTACTCTGGAATCCAGTATAAGGAAAAGTATTGTCCTGCCTTATTTATTTTATAACACTATTATTAATATTTTTATTATTACGAGCAACCTACAGTCACTACGTGACTGACAGAGTATTACTACCAAATTTATTAAATATCATTTTAATTTAATTGTTTATTTAAATTTATACTCGAAAATTAACTAGAATTTTTTGTTTATTTATATTATCGTTGAAATTTGATGAGACACATCTCATTATAAACTCGCAAACTTATTGATTTCGGTGATTGTATAATTATGGATTCTTGAAAAAAAATCTACACGGTCAAATTTTTTTTTATTAGTCTTCTAATATATTTTTCTTCACTGATACCCAATTAAATCTATTCAATTTTTATTGTCATAGAGGACATGGCATAGACTAAATTTTTTTAATTTTCTCTTAATTATATATAATAGTTATATATATATTCAGTCATATTCAGTGAGACAATAATTCAAATATTAATTTATTTGAAGAAAATAAATACGATCGTCTGTTTTTCCCGCGTAATTTAAATTTTATTTGAGTAGAATAGATAAAGTGATTTATCTCGAAATTTGGATATAAAAAATTCAAATCATATAAAGACACGAATTCAAGTCGAGACCTTTTTAACAATACCAAATTTAATAACATTAATTGATTCTACACTGTAAAAAGAGCAGTGTTAAAATGAAATAACACCCGTATAGGCGGTGTTAAATAGGTATAAAAAAATTCCTCGTATAGAAATTAGAAAAAAAAAAAAAAATGTATTACGTGTAAAAAAATATAAAAATTTAATGAATATGATCTGGAGGAAATTTCAATTTTGCTACGTACTTATTTAAATAATAATTTATGTTGTACGAAATTTATTTAAAAATTACACAATTTTACACCCGCCATTTCAATCACTAATAATTTAATTAATTAATGAAAATACTAATTAACTGTAGTGATCGAGTAAGTAAAAATATTCACAAGGTTAAATATTTTTAACACCGAAAAATGTTTTAACACCAGTAAAGAATATTTACGCCGGCAGCGGTGTTATTTAAACACCACTCGGTGTTGAAATTTAACACCAAAAATTTTAACACCTACTTCGCCTGAACTTACCACGGTTTTTGTTACATTGTGTCATATAGATATGATTGGAACAAAATTTTTCTTATTTTCTCAATAATATAGATTATTATTATTATTCATATTATTATTATTGTTATTATTATTATTAATATTTGTATATTAATTTATCAATCGACGCTTTCATCTTCCTTATTCGTCATCAGGTTTTGTTATTTATAAATATACAAAAAATATAAATCACTTTTACATTTTGACCCGTCAAAAATTTAATAAACATATTTTATAATTAAATATTTATTCAAAATTATAAATTTAAATTATTTTTTAAAAATTTTTGGAATGCTACATAAAACGTAAAATGCAATGACGTAAAATGAATTAAATATTTAAAAATAAATAAATAATTTTATAAATTAAAAGTTCATTAAACTTTAGAGAAATTTTTTTTCACATCAAAATTAAGTAATTAAATAACTACAAAAAACAATAAAACGTTAATTGATCTCCTTCGGTTCCAACTTGATGTAAAAAAATTTTAATCAAGACAAAACCATAGCCATTTATTTTTTATCGACATTCTACAATACTTTATTAAGAAAACTTGACCATTAAAATAATAATAATACTGTGTCAATTGAAAATAACTGTCTAGCATTAGTCTACTCGTAATTGAAATTAGTAAGAGATTTGATACATTTAAATTACAAAAGTATAAATAGAAATAAGTATATATATATATATATATATATATATATATATATATATATATATATATATTTATATACCATACAATAATAAATAATAATAATAATAATAATAATAATAATAATAATAATAATAATAATAATAAGTAAAAATAAATATATGTATATATAAACGTAGGAGTGTGTTGGGTCGAGACAACTGGTACCGGGTTCACAAGAAGAGGGTCACCCGGTAACCTAAATGAGGTTCTTTGCCCGTAGCCTCCAATCCCTCTGCTTAAACTTGAAAATAATCCTCATCCAATGACGTACTCTCACCAGCAGTTGTCCACCAATAAAAATAAAATATCTCATGTGTGTAGACATCCAACACCTTGATACCGATGATCGTGTATTATATCGTCGTCAAGCGTATCTTAATACAGACAATGTCAAGTCAGATTTAGTATAACATTATTCCTTATATACTTGACATAAAATTAAAAATTAAAATAATCCACACCACTGATTCTTCTTCTTCCTCTTCCACTTCCTCTTTCTTTTTCTCTTCCTCATATCCATGTATGTTATTCACGGTTTATTAAACCCGTAAATTTATTTTTATCTTTTATTATAATTAAATCTCCCAATATAACCCACTCTCATTTAATATTTACCTCTACTCTTATCTGCCGGATGGGTGTTGGGTGTGTTAAATATATTTTCACCATTTCCTTCTCATTTAACACTTATTCTGACAGTTGTCTTGGTACTGGGTTTGCCTGAGTTTGGTTGGTTGGTGGGCGCTCACCAGGAGTGGCGCCGATCCTTAACGCTTATTTGTACCTCTTTCTGCCTTCTACCTTATACCTGGCTACCTTCTCTTCTCTTGATTCTCTCGAGAGACTCTTGAGAAGTCTGTCTGGGTTGTATTGCTGGCTGACTGGCTAACTGGCTGACAGTGCCTGTGGCTGTTGTGAACTAAAAGACTTAACTTAAGATCGTGTGTGCAGTTGTAAGTACACTTTTGTACAAGTCACCACGAGAGTATGGCCATCAACAAGTTATTCGTATTTCTTTCTTGTGCTATCGTTGCTGTATCGTCTGCTGGGATACTTGGTGAGATTTATCATTAAACAGTGTTCTATACTACTTTTTTTTTTTTACTCTAAAATTTATTCATCATTTTATTAACGATAATTAAAAATAACAGAGACACTGTTGTCATGGGATCTGCATGAAACAGAAGGAAGATCATCGATGCCGCAGTCAAAGTGTCTTTGTCAAACATCCGGTTGTTTGTGTTGCGTTGATCTTAATTTAACCTCGACAATCGATCTCGGTGGACCGGCTTGTGTTAACATTAAACAAAAAGAAGATAACGTATCATTAAATCTTAATTATGGAGACAATCCTGTGCACAATGCGACTATAAAGATAGGTCATTATTACAATTATTTATTTTATTTAAACTTAGAAGAAAGTATATTGTGATATATTAATAAATATATTTGTTATTGTTATTGTTATTGTTTTTTTTACGTGATACAATGTAGACTAATGTAGTTTGTTTTATTATTTGAACAGCGGACGCGGCTAACAAACCGACCTGTATGAATCTACTTTCGGATTTGGCCCAGTTGTGCGCCAAGTTTACGTCAATCAAGCGGCACGACCAATCAGATTACGATGGTTGTTTGGTTATTGAACCAGCATTGATGCGCACACCACAGGCGACCTATCATATTGGTTGCTTTAATTTTAATAATAATGTTAAACAAATTCAAAGTACACCGTAAGTATTGTCTGTATGTAAAAAATTTTGTGGAAAAATGGACCCTGATAATTTTACACGAATGTGTAGTGTGAAATAACGGTGTAAATTAATTATCCGTGTAATTTTAACAGTGTAATCTACTTTTTTTTACACGATTCCGTGTTACTCGTTGTAGTTTAAATTAATGAGCAACAAATTTTATTTAGATAGACAAAAAAAATAATTTCAGCTTGAAAAAAATTTTTGTCTCCATTTCATAATTTAAAATTTTTCTTGCGCAAAGAAATCTTTTTTTTTTTCTGTGTATTAAATAGTATTTTGAATATTTGAATATTTTTATCATTATTTTTCTTAACGTAAAATTATTACGCTTAATAGCGTAAAAATTTTTAATTCACACTGTCTAAATTTAACACAATATTTAGTGTAATTTTAACACCGAGTAATTTACACTACACCGAGTCCAAAAATTTTTAATTTTATTTTTTTTTTTTCATTTGTATTAATAGTGATAATAAATAATTTGATATTTAGCATTGAAAGTACTACAGAAACAACCGAAATACCGGAAGAAGAAGATGAAGATGGGATTAATACAGATGCGTTAATAGCTGCAGTATCAGAAAGCGCTGAACAAGGCATTGCATTTTTTTCACGATGGCTCGGCCTCAATTTCAATCCAGGATTAAACTTAACTAGTAACAATAAAGTACAAGAAGTTGCTGCTTCACGACAAGAAATAAGTTATGATAATAACAACAACAAAAACAATAATAGTAATTATAATGATAATAATACTTCAACGGTACGTAATGGCCGTATGTTTGATCAGTATCTGACGCCACAAGAAAACAGTGATGAGAGATTCAAACAATTACTAAGTGCACAAGATAATATTGTTAAAGAATCGGCAAGAATTGGGCACGCGGATGAAGGCAGGACGACTTTTGTTTATGCTCAACAACAAAAACAACTCAAACAACAGACAGTTGACAGCCCACATAAAATAAATCTCCCTATTGTACCGCGAGAGTCACGTCGCGGCGGACGTGCTTACAATATTCATCAGCATGTTAATGAAGTGTGACGCTTGAAAGA
Organism: Microplitis demolitor; assembly: GCF_026212275.2. Lineage (NCBI taxonomy): Eukaryota > Metazoa > Arthropoda > Insecta > Hymenoptera > Braconidae > Microplitis > Microplitis demolitor. The sequence goes on along the minus strand of NC_068547.1, from coordinate 4,893,648 downwards.
TTCATAATGAGAGATATTAAAAATTGATATATTTGATATTTATTTTAAATATATATATAAGAAAAAAAAAACCTCAAGACAACGGAATTTAAAATAACGTATAGGATTGTAATAATAATAATAAGTATGATAAGCAATAGAAAGTGGAATTAGGATTCCAGTCAATCGTCATGTTAGAAAGCTATACTTTAGTCTGGATGATAAATCGATTGGTTTTAAATTTTCATTTCTGTTATTCGTGCTATTCATTATATTATCATTTTTTTTTTCTGTAATTTGAATACAATTGAAAAACTTTCGACGTCTTAATCATGCGTATAATTTTATGACGCGCTCTATTAAAAAAAAAAAAACATGTAATTTTTATTGCCGACTCAGTAATCGACCCCACTATTTTTTGGTAATAGAAAATATCCGCTGAGTTTTTTTAATTAAATTTTATTGACCCTATAGGTTGATGAAGAAAAATATAAAGAAATAATTTAACGAGTGATAATTAAAAAAAAATATTTTCATTATTAATAGTCAATATTTAAGAGTTCAAAAAATATTTAACTATAAAATTTTAAGACCTATAAATGATATATTTTTTTCATCAACCTGCAGATGAGTAAATAATTAAAAAAAATTAAGTTGATTATTCACAGAAAAAAATAGCTCTATAACTTCATAATGACCAAAAATTTGTAGACTCGCTGAAAGCACATAAATAACTTGACAAATAAAACTTTGTATTTTTCCAGTCTTTAATAATTTGTAATTTTTTGCGATTTTATTTTAAATATTTTTCTTTAAAGTTGTTAATAATAATTAATTAGCGTTTTATGTTAGATGTATTGTTGTGTATTGATCAATAAAAATATTATTGTAGAAAGTAGCATTTTAATTATACTCAAAATTTCATGCTTTACATTTATTTTATCATTATTGACATATATATTTATATATATATTTTGTTTTTTAATTAAATATTAAAACTAAACTACTTATCGGCATCGTTGCACATTTTTTTTAACATACAATCTACAGCACAAAATTATTATTTAATCATTTCATTTTATCAGCTAAGACGCGTAATTAATAAACATTTTTTTTCGATATGATTTATTTATTCTTTTAGAATAAAGCACCCGTTTTAATTATTGCATTAATGGATAACAGATATTTGCTTTATTTCGTCCCTTCTACAAACTATTAATTTTTAAATTTACCATTTTAAGTGGAATGTTTAAATTTAAATAATTGTTTTATTATTTTTTTTTTGGAAGACAAAATCTATTGGCAGTTGATTATAATTTATTTAAAAATTTTCTACTGGACGTCTATTTCTTTTATTTAAAATCTATATAATTTTATATTTTTTTGATTATAAAAAATTATTTTATTTATCTCAGTTAAAATTATATAAGAAATATATAAAATTGTCATTTTTTCATTACCTTATAAATCTATTTATTTAATTATAATTAATTATTATAATTAATAATAATAATAATTATAATAATAATAATAATAAAAATAAAAACTAATGATATAATTATTTAAAATTTTTGTCATAACGGCTTCCAGAGCAAAATATTACTAGTCGACTAGATAACTAATAGACAATATTTTTTTGTCTTTTTAAAAATAACTATTATAATAACAATGAAAAAAAAAAAATTTTTTTTTTTTTAAATTTGTGAAAAAATATCGGATCTGCATGATAGTAAAAAATATTTTTGGATTTAATCTTTGGGTGATTATAATTATTATATATATAATAATAATAATAATAATTAATATTTAATAATAATATAAAATTTTAAAAAAGATGTTTTAAAATATTTTATAAAAAACCTTTGGATCAGACGATTCTTTCTTAGGCTCTTATTGAAATAATAAATATATAGATATATTATTTGATCGTTGATTGAATATCAAATCGTTTGATCGTAAGCAACGCCCATCTTGTCGAATTATAACTGTTGGATAAATTTGTGAGCTGATAGCAGAAGCTATAATAGTTTAACTATCATTAACGTCAACGGAAATTGATTATCGTATAAGTAAAAAATATATATGTATATGTATATATAAATAAATAATAATTTCAGTAGCGTAATGATAGCGTTAAGAGTATAACGTTAAAAGCGATTCCATCGCTTCCTCGGTTGATTGCTCACTCGACAGCTTGTCGTACAACATTCGAACTGCCGGTGACCGTTGCTACGGCTACTGCTGTTGTTGTATTTTCTTTTTTTCTCCTGGATACCCGTCGACCCACGTGTAATATAACATCACCAGTTTTTATCGCTTTGAATTCAGCAATTGCTTCTGCATGCGTCATACCGTGGAGCGGTTTTGAATTTATTGACAGTATTTCATCGCCTGCAATGAAAAACAAAATATCTGTGTTAATAAAATCATACTTTCATTTGTACTAATTACTGTTATTAAAGTTTACATGATATTTTGATTTTTTTTTTAATATTTGAATTTTATTCTAAATTATTCAAAATTATTCATAAATATAGAGAACAAAAAGGCAAAATGGACAATTGAGTTTATAAAAAAAAAAAAATAAATGAAATGTTCCTGAAGATCAAAAGATTTTTCGCGCAAGGAAAGAAAAAATTGGAAAGTAAAAAATCTAGTGAACTAGGTTTTTGAAATGCTTCGCAAATAGATGCTGGTATGTCAGACGAAAATCTTCGGCCATCCCCAATCCCTGGAACTACCCCTTAAGTAGTCGAATTACATGAAATTTTTCATTTTCATTGCGCGAAGAACGCTCCGATCTTCAGGTACACAAAATTAAGAATTAAATTTTTTTTAAAATAATTTTTTAAACTTTCATACTCTGTTAGTCGAAAAAAATGTTTAATGTTGAACAAAATGGGCTTTGTAAAAACAAAAGAAAAAGTTGAAATTTTTATTTTTTAAATTCCTGTTTTAGGCACAAAGATATAATATAAAAATTTTACAAAAAAAAACAGAAAGAAAAAATTTGTGAACAAAATTTCTGTAAAATTATTTTAAATTTAAGTTTTAGGTTGTCCTAACTGCTCCGTAATGTTCACTTCTGATTTTATAAATATTAAGGTGTTTTAAAAATCTATATATTTTATGCTGTCTAAAAAATTACAATAATGTATTTAAATGAAAGCTAGAATATAAAATCGTACCTTCTTTGACAGTTCCCAAATCAGCAGCCTGTCCATTTGGAAATACAGTTTTAACATAAATTCCCATGTTACCCCTAGGGCTGTCGGTGCCCCCCACAATACTAAACCCGAGTCCTTTGTGTCCTGGACCTTTAGAAAATCTAGCCGTGAGAATAGTAAACGAAGCGACACCTTTTCCAGGCCTCGGAAGAGTACAAAAACGTGACTCTTCACCCTCGACTTCCTGAATGTCTTCCAATTCGCTGTCAGTATTGAGGCCTTCATCAGTTTCTTGTCCTTGCCAAGTTTTGAGACCGGGTCCCGACGAGCCAGCAATATTGGCAACACTCCGGCTGCTCAATCGCCTAGTAGATTTTTTTCCCGGGTTTTTGTCAGTTCCCAAACTCGACGGTCCCTGATCAATCCCTCCACTGCTGCTATAAATATTACTTGCATTAACAAGCGAGTAATTAGCAACCGTACCTCCAATAACAAAGTCAGTGCTACGTTTCCGTGGACTGATTCGCGGTATATGAATTTCATCGAGATCATCGTCCCTAGACAGTCTTCTTGACCTCGTCGAGCTTGATAAAGATTTTTCAAACCGTACATTTTCATATGAAATATCATTCGCTCGGCAATTTGTCGCTACCGACGTACTTTCTCGTTGTTTATTCGGTTCGCTGTCCGTTGGTGAGTAGATAGCTGACCGACGACATCTTTGGAACCTCACATTTTCATAGGAATGATGATCACTTCCACTGGCACGGTGTTCTGAATTACTTCTCCGTAATGAGTCAATGAATACGCCGTTCTCATAAATCCTATCGTCATTATTATCAGTATCATTATGTTTGACCTCAGCATGTGTCCTATTGTCAACCCACGAGTAAGAAAATGTTCTTTTGTCATCTTCAGTTGGATAGCGCGGGGAATTTGGCACACTAGCCTCTGCAAGCGTCGTTAATTTTTCGTTCAACGTGTAAGCTGATAGTGATGTTGGCTGGTGATCTGAAGAAATTCGTGTATCAAATTTTTCACTTGTTGAACTTGACAGGGGACTTGGAACGTAGAAATTCGAGACGTTGTCCTTGGGCGGAAACACCTCAGTCACGCTCAATGCCTTGCGTTTCCTTATGCCGGCATTTATCTTGCTTAATTTACTCCTCAGCACGTTCTGTATGTCTGCGATCCCTTTACTAGTACCTGCAATATATATAAATAACTAAATTATTCATATTACTCATCTACTGCTTACTCGTTTTAATGATTTATTTTTTTATTCTGGATCGTTAATTTTTTTTTTATTTGAATTTCAATAAACTTTTTAAGAATTCTTTGTGGTTTAAGGTTTTTTTTTCTTTTTACATTCCGTGTACTTTGAAGAGTTAATAATTCTGTAGACGGTACAAACTTATTTTAAAAATAATTTTTTTTTAGCTTTTGATAAATAACGTGATTTTTATAATTTTTTTTTTTTCGTTTTTTTTATTAATAAATTTAAATTGGTTAATAATAATTAAACACATTAATCATATTTTTTTTTTAATGAGAGGCAATTTATTAGATTTTTATTTATTGCTTTTTTTTTTGAGTGATGAAAGACTGGCCTATTAATTCACGACCATAAAAATAATCTTTTGAAATATTTTTATTAAAAATAGCATAGAGTCTTTGACTATTACTATTTTTATCACCGAAGATTATTAAAAATAATAAACATTATTATTTATCTAAATATATATACTATTAATTATCTATTTACAGTAATTTATTAGGTAAAAATATAAATATATTATTTATAAATTTGTTTATCAAATGCTTTTAAAGTTATTTCTGTAATACATTCCACTAATATAATACCATAATATTATTTTCGTGTCTCATATTTAACTTGGAGTTAGATAAAAAAATCCTATATAGACACTTTGTGAAAAATATTATTTTTATGGACGGAAAACTTGTTGAAATTTTTTTTTACCTTCAAATTTATGTTTATTTTTACGATGAAAAATTGATAAAATTTGAATAGATATAAATTTTGGTAATAAAATTTTTTTTTGAAAACTAATAAAAAATTATTATTCAATTATGTAATAAATTTTCACGGTGAAATTATAATAAATAATTACTTACTGGTAAACTTTTTGCTGAATATTAAAATTTTTACATTGCAATTTTTTTTGTAAATATTAAAAAAAAAATTTACATAAAAAAATTCTATTGTGGGAAATTTTTATCCAGATATTTAGTGGAAGCATGAAAATTTTTACTGTGTTTTCACTTTAATTTTTAGAGATTATAATTTTTTTCTAAGAGAACTCAATTGTAAATTTTTTTTAACTTTAAATTAATATTTATTTTTACAGTGACGAATTGATAAAATTTAATGACTTGAAGTTAGCAGACAATTAAGAATTTTCGGATTGTTTATAAAGCTAATTAATTACAAAGTAAAAAAAAAACTAAAAAAATGGGCATGTAGAAAATTTTAAAAACTAAAGGTGCAATTTTTTAAATATTTTTTGGTTACAATTTATCGTTTTCAAAAAAATTCAAAAATTATTAGGCGTCGGCTAACTTTAGTATCAAAAAATTTAAATAGAGACATTAATTTTTTCAAGTAAAAAAGATCTAAATGTTTACTATGTAATTTTTTTGTGGAATCATTTAGTGAACATTTAAATTTTTACCGCCCAAATTTATTAATTAAAAAAAAAATTTTACTACCGTCCACATTTATATGAAATATTAATTAAGAGAATTTTAAAAATAAAGAAACTATAAATTTCTTTGCATCAATAAATATTCAAAATAACTTTCTCTACAAAATTTCCAATTTATAAATTTTTGAAACGAAAAAAATAAAAATGAGTTATAAATTACCAGGCAATCTCAGTGAACTTGTTTGCAATAATTTCTTTGGTGAGCATCTATCTCTCGAGGACTTTGGCGCCGGGGAAGCTTCTCTACTAGTTGGTGTAGACCTAACACCATGAATAACACCAACTCTGGGAGCACCTTGTATCAGTGATTCATCTTGATGCTCCGAAATTTCTTGTACGGAACATCTACGTCTCAGTTTCCTCCATCTCTGGCTGATGCTTTTGTTCCATAAACTGAGATCTACATTTGAAAGGAGGAAAGAATAAAAAAATTGAAAATCATCAATCAAAGTCTTCTAATCAGCATAAAAAAACTATGAAAACAAAATATATAAATATATGTACAATTGATAATAGTTTCCATCTTTTGGCCTCAATCGTCTGATGACTGTTTTAATTTAGCGACAGAATTAATAAATAATTGATGTCGATTAATGTACAGCAGTGACGTCAAAATTAAGAAAAAAAGGTCGTGGTTCACCGAATTAAGTAGCTTTAAATTTGATAAATATTAAATGACCATTTTAAAATATCACAAACACCAGCGAAACGTTACAAAAAATAAATTAAATATGGTAATAATTTTAAAACCAAGTGTTCCATGATGACATTATAATTTTTGATGTCGCATTTATGACGTACATTAAAATTAAAAAAGCAGCAACAATGAGAAGAAAAAAAAAAGTAACAAGAGAACAGACGACGTCACTGTAATAATTATTTAACTCTTTTTTTTCTTCCTTCGTATATTATTATTATCTCTCATGGTGTCATTGTTCTTAGTCTTTTTAAATAAATTTAATTCCGATGATATTTTGGACATTATTACCGACGAGCAAATAAGTATATGAGTATACTTTAAGAATATACTTTCACTTTTAGCCAGCGGCAAATTTATACACGCTGTTATATTACTCAGCTTCACATCGACCAACAGGGTATATAAAACAGTAGTTGTTTTATTCTGTACCACTGATCGCTATCAGACGATCCCGATTCTTCCTTCGCCATCAGTCTATTATTTCCGGTTCTTTTCTTATTTATTCATACTCACTCCAAATTTACTAAACTCTTTTTAACCAAAATAATAATAACAATTATTATTAATTATTTTATAAAACGAATTTCGAGTATTTATAATGACTTGGTTCAATGACCATTTGAATTTCAAACCGAAGAATTTGAAAATAAAAGTAAAAAAAACCCACGACAAAAGCCACCATTATTTTAAAATTTTAAATTATTATTTTTTTTTTTTTATATATATGAGATGTTTATATATTTGTTTTTAGTTTATATAAAAGAACGTTTAAGTTTTGAGTATCTGTCTAAGATTTATCTGAGATTTTATTTTATATATATAGAATTTAAAAAAAAAAATGGGGGGGTTTTTTTTAAAAACTCAACTACACTGTACGCATTCGCGCTCAAGACTGGACTAAAGAAAAACGACGCCGTGCGACATACACATGGCTATTATGTGGGGATATATATATATATATATATATATATATATATATATATATATAAGTATGTATGTATATACATATATAAATATATATATTTTTTGTAGTATAGTAGAGAGGCAACAGCCGCGCGCAGCTTTAAACTTATTCAGTCATTCTTTATCGCTTGTATACTATATTTACTATCTTTATCTTCTTCTGGTTGTTGCTGTTTGTGTTGGTGTTGTGTGTTGTGTTGTGTGCAGTGGTTGTGCACGATGCACGTGCATCTATGAGTAATACAGACCGGCATGCATTATTGCTCCAAACAATTGCAGGCACACCTTACTGTGTATTTATTTTCAATCCTTACCCCTGCATAATTGGTAACACTTCCGGATTTTTTTTTATTTTTTTACTTTTACTAAACATTTTTTTTTTATGTTAATTAATTTTAAAAAAATATTGCTAATTTGTTTTTGCTACAGTTTTTCTTTTCGATTAATGAATTGATGGAATTAATTACTGCTGGTAATTAAATACGAAAGAATTAATTTTACATTAAACTTTTTTTTATTCAGATTCATTATTTATTCTGTACATGTAAATAACATTAACAAATGTGCTAGTTGTTGTTTTTTTTTTTTTTTTTTTTTCAATGGAAAGTTTAGTAATTAATTATTCGATAAAATAATTTAAAGACGTTAAAAAATTTTTGAGAAAATTTTTACTTGTTTTAAGAAATTTTTTGCATTGTAAATTAAAAAGAAAATTTTTTGGGGCGTGAAAAAATTTTTTTGGATCAAGAAAAAAATTTGTTTCTGTGTAAAAATAATTAAAAAAATTATTTTTTTCATTTCTGCTCTAAAACTATTTTCTAAAATACTTTCAAGTATTGTCACATAATTATTTTTAAAACTCCTAATCTTTAGGTCATTTAAAAAAAACTTCACTCAAAAAACAAATCTATTTTTATCAAATTTTCCCTCAATATCCCACTTAAAAAATTCCACGTTATCTAATCCATGTGCAATCTAAAATTCCTCGACCGAAAACTCCATTCCATTATACAGTAATTAATCCCCCGAATTTATCAGTGGATATTTTTGTTCGGTATTTATCCAACACCAAAACTCCATAGCAAGTAAACTCCATACACTCACACACATAAGTGTACACTAATGGCATGTGTCTAATGTGTTTTCAGGAAATAGAAAGTAAGTAGAGGTCATACAAATACACAGGCAGAATGTCACGTTGTGTCACGATTCACGATGCCGAGGACATCGTTGAGAAAAAATTAGCCTTACAACTTCCAACAACCGCACACATTTAAATTTATTATTACTCTAAAGTCTACAGTCTACACTCTACATTAAAGACAAAAAAAAACAATTAACATCACATACATAATAGTCTATGATAATGTGAGTAAAAAAAAATGTATTTCTCATCATCACCCCGTAACCTTAAGTAATCCAATTATATTCGTCACATAGCGGTTCCTTTGTCTCATATTAAACTCTAACACAATATTATTTCTCCCCACGTGCGTTTAATACCGTTCTCTATCCCCATTAAAATTTATAATTTATAATTCATGCATTACCGCATCATATTATAAATCCAAAAAGAAAATAACTAATATCATTTATATTCATCATTGACAATTTATAATCCATAATTATTTATAAAATTTAATTTTTATAAAATCATATCCACAATAGCACAAAAGTACGTGTCCCATAAATGTGTGAATGGAATGCGTAAGCAATTGTCGTCGGGTGTGCCATGTCCCTGTCTCATGTCTACAATACTCTATTACAAACTAAAAGTATTTTTAAAAAACCCCTTATCAAGTAACACATTAAAGCTTTTTCTTCTATTGTAATCTAGTTGGCAGTTTCAGCCAAACGATTGGAATTTTTCCAGATAAAAATTTAAATATTTGTAATGCACATGACTAGATTTTTTAAATAAATTAGTGTACGGTATATATACTATCAGCAACGAGAAAATTAAGTGACAATAGGGAAGTATATGACAAAAATAAATTAAAATGTAGATGTATATATGTATAAGTATTGATGGTGTATAGAGAGGTGTACATTAGATTAGTAATATAAGCGGTAAGTTGAGAACTGCTTGCATAATTAGAGTCAACGATGCGTACCGACTGGCCTCACAGCCATTGTGTCTGTATACAGTTACCCGATTATTCTTGTGAAGACACGAGTGAGCGAGTTACTAACTACAACGAATCTACTGTATTCCATATCATATATATATATGGATACTTTATATATTATGGCTAAAATATACTGTAAAAAATCAGGAGTGAAATTTGAGTGATTACGGATTTTATTTCAATCAGAATTCACTTGGTTTCGGATTTTTTTTAAAAAATCAATTCGCATACGGAGTAAAGGAGTTTATTTTTCTAGCGGAGTAACTTCGGGGTAGTCTAGATTTTATTTAAATTCGCATTCACTCTTCGGAGTAATAACATTAAAATAAATTCCCCTTCGGAGTACATTTCAACCCGAAGGAACTAAATAAATAGTCATCTGGTCCGCATTTACTTCGAATTTAATTCGCAAATTTTTTACAGTCTAGTATGATCCTGGTTAACAAACAATTAACAATTTTCGGATTTTTTTTCCAACAAATAAATTACAAAAAAAAAAAACTGAAAAAATGCACATGTAGGAAATTTAAAAAACCATAAGTGCATTTTTTTTATATTTTCTTGTTTTTAAAAAAATCAAAATTATTAGACGTTGGCTAATTTAAGTATCATTAAACAGTAACGATATGAAGTCGTATTAAGTGTTAGTTTAAACCAATCTAATGTGTATATATATAGATATACATATATGTACGTATAAGTAAAATATGTTGAGAGTCTTAACGACGGGACATGGTGCAATGCTCTGTGCGAGTGACGCGTCAATGGCCTTGTGAATCTACTGTCAAGGAGAACGAAATCAGAAAAAAAAAAAAAAATAAAAATAACAGCCCTTGATTATTACAGTTTAATATACAGCGTTTTGTAATTTTTCCTTCTTTCAAGGATACTTCAAAAGCATACATTAAATTTTTTTTTTTAATATTACCAGTTTACATTTTTTAAAATGCATCTTTGAATAACAGTAATTAGTTAATTTAAAAAAATTAACAAATAGATTAACACGCCATTTTAATTATAATTATTGTTCATAATTACTACCAAGTTGGGGTAAATAATTACTGGGTAAATAAAATAAAAAATTGATTAGTAATTTTAATTTATTAAATTAAAGTAATATGATTTTAGACACGCCCGCATAATGTGTGGAATTAAATTTTATAATACATATTATAATATTCTATTCCGTTCTCATCTTAACCGGCATGAGAACTTAAACCGACACGATGTCTATCGAGGTTACATGTTTAAGTATATATATAAATATACTTGGGTACATATGGGTGTATATGTGAATATATGTATATATAGCATTTGAAAGATAGCAGACAACTGCATGGTATCGTGCACTTTTTTCTCGATAGCCTCGTGTTTTTACGAGAACGGGACTGATGATAAGCAGAGGCGCCTATTCATTATAGCAGACTATCTGTTTTCAAGAAAATTATATATATTTTATTTTAAACAAGAGCAATAAACTCATTTTAATTAATAAATTAGCAAAATAATCGATCAATAAATCGATATTTTTAACTAAACTGATTAATTTTTTCGACTTAAATAATTACTATTTAAAACAATAATAACAGTAATTAATAAATTCACATGAGAAAGCGACTTATTAACATTTAAAAACTATTTATTTTAGAAAGTATCTCACCTTTACTCTCGCAGACATCGCACAGTACCATTTTTAAAAAATCACAAATCGGCATGGAAAAATATTTTTAAATATTTGAAAATAGAGTCATCACAAAAATGTTGAATGTACTTTTAAAAATAATTATCAAAAAACCGTACGGTCATATGACGGAATAACAGAGTCTTGAGTCATTGGTATTTATTTCTTTATATTCTATATAATATCATTCCTATGTATATATTTATATTATTAAAATATAAAAATATAAATTTAAACTAAACAGTTTGACAGCTACGATAGCACTGCGCCAGCAACCGGCATATGGGCGACATCGGGATGGTATTAGTTTAGTAGAGGGGACGATTCATTGTAATGTAATGTTAGTAGTATTCAAGCCCGCGCTAACTCTGTTCATCCAAAGTATAAGAGTGGGGAAGACAGGAAGAAGTTCGGATCAATATTGGGGCGTTGATTCCAGGGGCTCTGTGTCCTATGCTCCAAAAATATATCCGAACATCCTTACACCCTACGTTATTTTTTACACACGAAAATCACGTTCATATCCAATAAAGAAAATCCCATCCGCTGATTTATTAAATAACATCACCACTAACCGTAAAAAAAAAATATAAAAAAGTCCATACCTTTTTTTTCTTCAGTTTCTGAGTCACTATTAAGTGTCGTCGAACTCTCAGTACGTAGATCGGTTTTCAACAGCTCGAGTTGCCGATCAGACTCTTTTATTAAACCATCTAATATATCCGGTCTTGCAGAATGTATACTTGTACGATATTCTTTACGGTCAATTGATGCTTGTCGTTGTTCTCTGCGTCTTCGTACTGGTGCTTTAGGTTGATCTTGATCATTAAATTGATCCTGAGATTGATATTGATTCCGATTCTGATTCTGATTCTGATTCTGATGTAAATGTTGATGTTGAATCTGTTTGATTGGTACCACTGTATAATTTGTTCTTATTTCTTTTTCTGTAACTTGATTATCAGATGACTGGGATGTTTGTAAGCCACCTGGTGTCTGCGGTATTATTTTTTCAATCTTTAAATTATTTTTATTTATCACCGTGTTATTACGCGACGAGCGATTTGTTGTTGAAGAATCAAGACGACTTGCTTCTAATATTTTTTGCGCGAGCATACGTGTTGTCTTGCTCACTTCACTGTTATTAATTGTCGTTATTTGTGACAACGATGATTTTGTCGTACTATTAACGCGTTCACTTTCATTCAATGACATGCTACGAAGCCGCTCGAGATCCTTCAGATTAGCCAGCATGGAATTTTGTGACAGTCTATTCGATTGTAACAACAAATTTTTTTGTTTTTTATTGCTGTTATCTGGTGATATTTTAGTCGTAACACTTTCACGTATTTCACTAATATTCCGTAATTTCGGTGGCGATATCTTGGCATCTATCTTAATAGCTGACATGCCACGTGATCCGTCACTTTTTTTACAGGTGTTATGATTAATTGATGATGAATATTGCGTGCGTGTTGATGCTTTAGATGCCTCATGTCGGCTCGTTCGTAAAGGAGTTATTCGTACCAATTTAGGTGCGTCTCGTGGATCGTCTGTTTGCAAAAGGCCTCGGTAAACCATTTTTATTGCTTCTATCCTTATAAATACATATATATTTATAATTAAGCTGTAATTAAAACAGTTACTATTTAATTTAAATTACATATTATTAACTTAAGAAAAAAAAATGAAAAAAAAAAAAATACAATTTTTATTAAATGTTATGTAACAAAAAAATATTTTCATACTTAAAGAATTATAAACAAATATGAAACCAAGCATGTATAGTAGTGTAGAAATTCGATCAAACTTTAATGATAAGGGTTTGTATTATTAGCTTTCACTGCTGGCAAGTTGAATTAAAAATTATAAACTGCTGTATAAACATTTCAATATATATAAATATATGTGTATATTACATGTTTAAGTTACCAAAGGTCGTAGGTTGTGATTATATGTATTACATTACACGATTATTACATATTACTGTTTAAATAACGTGGGCCGGTAGTGACTTTTCGCGTGGGTTCCCTCGGATGCCAAAGACACATTACGACACAAGATCTTCGTACAATTTATACCGATATTTGTATTTTAATATATTTATTTGTAAATTAAACTATCAATAAAATCACTCATTACTTTTTATTAACAAAAAAAAAAAAAAAAAAAAAAAAAACTCACCAATTAGACGAATGACGTTTAAGCCAATAATAAATAAATGATGATTCGTCCCACGTGTATATCATCCACTTGTCTCATCGCGACTAACGAGCCAAGGATAATGAGTTGAGTTGTGTATATTAGCACTATCTGAAGTTACTAATTGTAACTGTTGTGTGGCGCAATGTTAAATACGCGAGGAGTAAAAAGGAGTTGAGTTATAAGCCAGGAGTTTATATCAAAGTATATGAATAGTAAAGGATTAAATTATAATATAAAAGGATAAGATGGAATGAGTTGTTGGTTTGGTAGCTTAAAGTCTACTGGATGATGATGATGATGATGTGGCCTATACTACACTAGCTTTACTTAGCTCGGGGAAAAGGAAACGCAATGGCGCGATGCCAAGCTTTACTAGTGTAGTGTAGTGTAGTGTAGTGTAGTGTGTAGTGTGTTGTATGTTGTGTTGCTTATACACCTCTTCCTTTCCATCGGCATCTCTCTACTTCTACTCAACTCCAACTCCTGCTGCATGCCGCAGCAGTTAGCAGTAAACCATGTAATGTTGTTTCTCTATAGGTATAGACAGGACAGGAGTAAGGGAGTAAGAGACCAGAGAATTATTGCCCGTGTAAGAGAGAGGTAACCGACCGGTGGGGCTGGGGCACGATGCGCAACGCCTCGTTATTTGTCCCCCACTGGCCCCCGCGGTTTAGTATCCCCGGTTATAGTATGATTTAACCGTTTGCACCGGAGCAAGTACACACATGACTTGTCTTCTCAGCTCATCTATATCTTTTAACACATCAAGTTCACCTTTAATCATTTTTAAAACCTTTAACTATTTAAATTACTCTTTAAACTCACTCATCACTTACTTTTTTTATTTTATTTTACTATTTACTTAACATGATAATAAATTATCGAGGAGATAATTTGTTTTTAACGAGCCTTCTGATAAATTTATTATTATTTTAAATTATTTTATGAAATATAATATTTGCTACTGGGTATCTAGTATGTGCGTGTACTTATATATATACATATATGTATATATAGTAAGTAAGCTGGTTGGCTTTAAAGAGTGAACAAGACATTAAACGAATAAAACGGACGGTGCACCCACTTTTAAAATTACCTATACCTCTAATGTTTACTGGTGTGTTATAATCTACAGAAAGAGACAGACTGTCTTGAATGCTGTTAAAAAGTCGTAGGTCGTAGGCGATAGTTGGTTCTGGCTGTATATTGGAGAATGTTTGAGCTAGTTTTTATTATCGATACCTTTCTAATATTATCTATGACAATAGTTGCTGTTATGTAGGAGACAAGAGGACACTCTTGACACTCCTTATATTGGTCAATAGTTTGTACAAATGGAGAATCGAAAAATTTAATTTACAGAGGTCATTAAACGCCAGCTAATATATTACATATATTGTTTAATAGTAGATTTAAACAATTGTTTTATGTAAATTAATATTTGAAACTCGTACTAACGCAACTTCATTAAGAAAATTTAAAAATTAATTTTTTTTATACGTATACATATTTAAGGTATTTATTAAACGTGATTAATTTATTACAAGTATATTTATATTTAAAAGTTTACGAGTGGGAAGTTAAGAATAAGTTATATTAACTTGTTTAGACGGTGTTCAAACGGCACACCCCCAAGGCCGTTTACTATTATAAAAGTTGCAGCTTTAAAATCTTACTATGTTAATGTAAACATTCACGGCAACAAAACGATACCATTTATGGCGGTGCGTTGATTAGCTGCATTATTATATTATGTATTGTAGGGTTACATGAATTAATTGCACATGCGTCAATAAATTGTTAACATTTTATTTATTTTGTATGAACAGTGTCTTCATAAAATGTGGGTGATGTTGCTGATGGTGTTGAGTAAAAGTAGATGTGGGTTTTAGCTTTTTTTTATGCTGATTGAAAATATGGGATGGGATACGCATGAGAATTTAGGATTGAAAGGGTTCACTGACCATGAGATTCGCTATGATTGTGGTACATCCAGTGTGTTGAATATTGTCTTTTTAGTGTGGGTAGGCATGGTTGTAGTTTTGGTTATGAGCTTGAAAGGAAGCACGCGAGTAGACTTTTTAATAAGCCTGTGCAGGCTTTTAAAAGCATGAGGACGTTTCCGTTGCATGTATATGTTATAGCAAAAAACGGAAGCGGAACGCGTGCTCAACCATATCCGGGATCATGAACCATCTGTACCTTTTGTTGTTACCTTATATATTTATTGTGTATTGATCTTATTTTTAAAATATATTTTCCCAGCGGGAATATTTTACTTTGCTGCATAATTACATTAAAAATTGTTTAAAATTTTTAGTTCTGTATAGAAATATGGGGGAGACCGAGGTGGCACAGGAATTTCTACCTTTTTCATTAATTTTATGTTTATTACAAATGTTAGAGTAATAAAAAGTACAGAAAACAGAAGGGCGCGAAAAATTTGATAAAATGAAAAAATTTTTTGGAGCTTTATGACAAAATTTTATTGGTAAAAAATTTTGATATTTTATTATAGAATCGTTCAGTAGAATTAGAATGTAACTAAAATATTTTGAATTAATACAAATAATTTTATGGGTAGTGCACTATACAAAATTTGAGAAGTGAATGCGGATTAAATCCACAGTAAATGCGGAGCAAATGACTGTTCTTTTTTGGAGTAGAATGCACTCCGAAGGGGAATTTATTTTATTATGAAAACTCCGAATCAGAGAGAATGCGAATTTAAATGAAATCTAGATCACTCCGAATTCACTCGCAATTTTTTAGTGTGCAAACTCTAAAAAAAAAAAAAATTAACACAATTGAAACTATGGTCTCATAATTTACGCTAAAATTTATATAATAACCATTTTGCCCCATATTTAAATAAAAAATGTCACTAAAATTTTAAAGCTATCCATTTTACCCCATAAATAAAATTAAAAATCAGTCAATTTGCCTCAGATTTAAATTAAAATGAAAACTTCAAAATTTTTATCTGGTCCATTTTATCCCACTACAAATATTACTAATTAAAAAATTATTAATTGTCCATCTTGCCCCAAATAAAATTTGAAATTATTTATTTTGTTCATCTTCAATAATAAGAGAACAAATTAAAATGTATATACAAAATAAAAAACCATATTTTTTATTTATCACATATTTTATTTAAAATAATTTCACTCATAACACATTTGTCAATTAAATATAATTATTTACACATAGTAATTTTTTTTGTTTTTTTTTTTTTGTTTACGGATAATAATTTTTAAGAGGAAATAAAAGTTTATCGTCATTATTATTATTGACCTTAGTATTATCATTAATAAAATTATTCTGTCTCTTTACCTTGAAAGTAAAAGAATGTTCAATGGGTTTCACATCAATTTTCGTTACACTACCAGAATGTGTTGTTGCCGATGTGTCGTTGCCATAAAAAAAAATAACTCTTTCAATTAAAAGTAAAATTATTGCGAAAGTTAAGCCACCTGTAAAAACTACTAAAATAGGCGCAACACCTCGTATTGTTACTGCATCATACGCGTTTATCTTAGGATTTCTTTTAATAAAATATTTACGTACAAATCTGTTCAGTATACCTTTGTCTCTAAATCGATGAATTCTGAAACGTAAATTTTATTTTTAGTATTATTTTTAGTAAAACTTTAAATAAACTGTAAAAAATTTTTGAAGCGAATGCGGAGTGGATGACTGGATTTATTTAATCCCGGAGTAAAAGTAACTCCTACCGGGACTATATTTTAATATTAAAACACCGAATTGGAGTGAACGCAGATTTAAATAAAATGCAGATCACTCCAAATCCACTCCCGATTTTTTACAGTGTATATATATTTAAATTTTTATATAATTAACTGATGATTGAATATTCCAGTGTAAGGACTGTGAAGAGGTAATATCATAGCCAGACTATCGTATCTTCCTGTTTCAATGTACGTGATCTCACATGGAAAAGTATCATTCATTGACATTCTCATAGCGTCACTTGCATAGAATGCAGCTTTTTGTATACATACCTATTTTACATATTTTTAAAACAATTTTCATTCATTTTTTATTACTAAAATATAAATAATAATTTTAAAAATATCAAACAAAGTGGTCACCCCAAAATTTTTAGCAAATTTATTTCCCAAATTTTCGACAAAAAAATTGACTGAAAAAATATCTCTAAAAGTGAACTTCTAAACTCTAGACCTCGTCGGCTGTCGAATTTCAAAACACAGTTACTGACAAAAATACAATTTTTGAAATATGAATCGAATCATGTTCACAAGACTCCACTGGAACTAAAAATAATAAATCGGAAGGGGTCGATTCCAACTATCGGTCGATTTGACATGAAATGACCCATAGTTTATTAAAAAAAAAATTTTGGCTTTGTGTGACCATTTTGCCCAATCTTATTCTCATAAAATTAATGAATTATACCTGAAAAAATCCTTCATAAACAGAAGGTGGTAATAGTTCTTCAGTTTCCATTAAATTTTTTAAACTTTGTGTTGTTGAGTCATTTGAATACTAAAAAAAAAAAAAATACATAAAATACATATATTTTATTATATTATTTAAATGAAATTATTAAAGCTAATAATCTTACAGAAAATAAATCATAATCCGCACTATCTTTTAGTACAAGAAATTTATAAGTTCCATCTTCAATAAACTCATCTAAATTATTAAAGGGCATGTTATCAGTAGATACTGTCAGAAAGCTTATAAGTGCGGCTGAATAAGCAGCTGATATGACCAATGCCGAAATAAACATTGAAAAATAAGCTATTCTCAATGATGTCCGTGTCGGAAATTCTATACCGCGATAATTCACACCATTAATATCATAAAAAATACATAATAATAATAATATATAAAGATACTCGTTATCAATACCTGACAATCCTTGTTGACAAAAGATACCCCAAACATTAAGATAATTTTCTATAACAATATTGGTGATATATTTATTTTTCTGTTGTATCTTCATAAATGTTAACAGTACTGGAGTTAACATAAGTAGTATCATTATTATCATCCAGATGTGATCGCTAAATGCCTTTAAAATATTTATCATTACGTAAAAAATATAAGATATTAAATAAATTATTAATTTAAAAATAAACCTCAAAATAAGAAGACCACTTTAATGAAGCAGTTGGTTCTTTAAAGTATAAACGGCATGGTGATAATGTCAAAGGCAATGAAAAGTCTAATATTTCTCGTCTATGTTTTGTCATTGTTACTTCACCGACACCTAAATCAGCTTCATGACGCCACAATGTTCCCACCATACCTGTCCATATTTTATCTTCATCATTCCATGTACCAAAAATATTTTTACTCATCATTAGCGGTATAATGTTTAATGTTGTTGTTAATTCCTCAAGTATATCGCCCATAAATCCGCCCATTTTTAAATTATTGTATTGAAAAAAAACTGAATTCTTTAAAAGTATTATTTATTTTATTGATTAAATTTAATAATAATAATAATAATAATAATAATTACAGAAACATATGCAATACGAAGTGGCGCATCAACAGAGCTACGAATGGCATACAATGAATTATTATTAATACGTTGTAATCCTGTTTCATATGTCCAATTAGCATAATGTCCTCTTGAAAAATTATAGCCATCATTCGACCACCATTCATATAGATATTTCGGATTACAACAACACCAAACGATCATCTCCGAGCTGAAGGTCAACGATAATTTATTATTTTGTATATTTTGACAGTAA
Source organism: Microplitis demolitor (assembly GCF_026212275.2). Taxonomy (NCBI): domain Eukaryota; kingdom Metazoa; phylum Arthropoda; class Insecta; order Hymenoptera; family Braconidae; genus Microplitis; species Microplitis demolitor. The sequence goes on along the minus strand of NC_068547.1, from coordinate 4,874,345 downwards.
TCACATGTTGAATCACTCATTGATGATCCGGTGAATATTAACAACCAAATAGGATAATTCATATCTATTGTTTTCGATAGTTCTTCAAACATTATAACATCTTGTATTTCATCAATAATATATACAACCAATGGACGTATTATACGTGTTTGATAAAATTCTATTTTTTCTTTTAATTCATCAAATTCTATAACTCCCGATAGTATTCCTTCGTTTGATAAATTTTTTACCATGTTACAGACAAACGTTGACCATTCAAAAGCTATTTATTTTATTAATCATCATCAATAAATCATTTTTTATTTTTTAAAATAAATTACATCAGTTTTTTTAATCCAAAAATTTTTAAAACAAATCAAATTATTAACAAATTTTTTTTAATTACAAACAGACTTATTTTAAAAAATATAAAATAATTATTATGTACTTAAGGAGGGAAAAGGGTCTGAGATACTAAAAATAGATCATATTTTTGTGATTTTTTTTTCAGAGTACCTTCTTTATTAAAATTCTTAAAATTTGTGACATTATTAAGCATCAATCCAAGAATATTCTGCTAAATTTTCATAAAAAAATATTGAAAAATAAGCCAGTGGTAGTGGGGAGAGACGAGTCACCTCAACAAAAAGTCTCCATGCCTTAGGCAGGATAACTCATGACTGCCGCATCTGAAATCAAAAAACCAAAAAGATTTCTTTAGTGCATAAGTTTATCTTGGATTTGAACAAAGGAATAAACAAAATATTTATTTTTGAATTTTTAGAAAAGTAAGTAGTTAATGAAAAAAAAAAATCCTTCGTTCAAATCTAAGATAAACTGATGTACTAGAGAAATCTTTTTGGTTTTTTGATTTCAGATGCGGCAGTCGTGAGTTATCCTGCCTACAGCATGGAGACTTTTTTTTGAGGTGGCTCGTCTCTCCCCACTACCACTGGCTTATTTTTCAATATTTTTTTATGAAAATTTAGCAGAATATTCTTGGATTGATGCTTAATAATGTCACAAATTTTAAGAATTTAAATAACGAAGGTACTTTGAAAAAAAAAAAATTTTTTTAAATATGCTCTTTTTTTTTTGTATTAGACCCTTTTTCCCTCTTAATTACTAAATTAAAAAAATTTTTAAATTTTCAAAAATAGATAAACGTAAAATAAAAATGAATACTTACATGAATAATTTTTTGATGACGTAAATATTATACCGGATGTTTGGTACTCATTATTAAGATTTAATACAAGTGGTCGGTAATCAAACGAACAGCGTTGCGAGCTTGACGAAATTACACTAGTAATTACTATAATAATTATTTCTCGGTAGTCCATTGATAAAAAATTCATATTTTATATCTTTGTATTTTATTTACAGTAATAAATAAAATAATTTATCAGTAACTGGATAAAAATAAAATATAAAATAAAATAAAATCCTTTTGTCTATCATAAAACCTTACGTGAGATAAATTAAAATTTATACTACGTAATAGTGACATAAGTTTGCGCATGTTTTAACCGTTCGCATGCATCCATTCCATTTATTATTATAGATTGATAATGAGGTTGACAAGCGATGATTACTGATAAAAAGCATTCACTAGGTCGAACGTTTTACTTCTATCCGCTGCTTGTATATTTATAAATAATCATAAAACATAAATTAATAATATGTGTAATTTTGTTTATCTGTAGGCAAAAAAAAAAAAGTTTATGTTAAATTAATGGTAAATGACATGAGACATTTCTCAACACATTGATAAAATATAAAAGTAAAAATAAAAAAAAGACATACAGTCGATCGTAAATTTATAAACATCCTGTCAGCCCTGTTTCCATCATTAACATTAACGCCTAACACATAACGTTAACGTACATAACAACGTCTTAGTAACGCTCCAATTATCTCACAGATAACATAACATTAAAAACAATATTTTCTTAATATTATTTAGTTTCCCAGCAGTTATAATTGTTTGCCATTTGGCTTACAATTATTTTCAAAATCTCACCATTTTAAATTACCCATTTTTTTTTTTTTTTTACATTATTATCTTATTCACATCGTTATATATCTCATTGCTCATTACTAATTTAATTACTTTTTTAACAGTAAACAGTAATTAGTAAATATTTACATTAATTATGTTTATTTTATATTACACCTGGAAGTTGTTTATTTTATTCGAATTGAAAAAAAAATTGTATGAAATGATAAGTAAATAAGTTTAGTCATCCATTTATTTAACGCATCGTCATCTTCGTAAAGAACAATCGAGAAAATTCGATAAATTTTTTTTAAACTTTCTGATTCATTTAAGGCTATTCTTAAACAGTACCCCCCACTTTTTTTTAACTTTTCGATGACAATTGTCATAAATGCGGACAATTTCGCTGAGACAGATTTTTAAAAAAATTACTTACAATTGACATCAATCAGGAGTTACACAAAATTTGAAAAATAAATTTCAGTAAAATCTTTATTCTAATTTTAAAATTCGAATTTTCAAACTTTGTAGGCTAAAATTTATTTACCAAATTTCGTTTGACTCCCAATTGATGTCAACTGTAAATAATTTTTTAAAAATTCTATATCTCGGCGAAATTACTTCTACATTATCCGTGTTTAAATTAAAGTTTCAATTACTTTTTAATTAATTAATCAAATTTTCCGAGAATGGCCTTAGAGTATATACTTATTTTATTTATATAAATAAGTTAACAATGTAAATATAAATTAAGTATTTACTGTACTCTATTAATTATATTAAAGTTAATATAATTATTTAATCATATATTTTTTAATTATTTAATTATTAGTTGCAATGATTTTTTTCGATCATTTAAAAAAAAAGTTTATACTTATATTTATAAAAAAATATAGTAATTAGACTATAGAGTTTAGATAAAATTAAGTAAATTAAAAAGTATGACGCAATATTACTTATATCTATATATATGTATATATATAAAATAATTATGGTACTCTCTCGAATGAACTCGAGCATATCAACTACTTTTTCTTCTATTGCTCATAATCATCGACTTTTATGATTCACGATGATCGGCATATTTAAAAAAAAAAGCATATATATGTGTACATATTATGTATATATAACTATAGAACATTAGCGAACATTTAATTGGTCAGTCGTGACATCACAGCGCGAAAGTCGTGGACGATTGGTAAACGTACACGTGATAAATCATTCAAATTTGGCGTCTCATTCAAACATGGCGGTCTTTTTACAACCAACTCAGTTATTTCATCATCTTATTAAATCATTTAAATAACATGATTTTTTTCAAACTACTGTCAAAAATAATTTTAAATAATTACCGTCAACTTACGAACCATAATCACTTTAAATTTCTATTTAAAAATACTCAATTATTTAAATCTGAAAAATATAGTCTTCAGATTCTAGCAGATGGCGCTTCAAACTTGACAGCGCAACTTTTTTGTTTATTTAAATTTTTAAAAAATTATAACAATTTTTATTAATTAACTGTTACTTTAAATAATAATAAATGTATTTATCTATCTGTCAAATTTTATTAATTATTTAAATTTACTCAACTTTATTACTTTCAAACCAGTATTTATGTTTACAAAGATGGCGTCCCGCACAAATATACAAGTCAGCATCTATATTATTATTATTTTTCCCCTTCTATATTGATCTGAGCTCACATATAAAAACAGCTGATATCTATCCGGGGCTATCAGTTTACACAAAACTATTTATAAGTGCGTTACTCTGTTGCTGCGCAATTGACATTTAACTTTCACCAAGTAAAATAATTATTAAATTTATTGAACATCTAAACAAAACAATTTTAAAATGGCAACCGTGAGTTTTAAAGTTTATATGTATCATGAAGCTGATACTTCAAATCAAGAAATACGTCGTTTTGGTATTGATGCAGACGTTGTGACAAATTATCTTTATTTACGTGAAAAATTGCAGAGTATATTTCCTAACATACGGGGAAAACGGTTTGAAATTTATTGGAAAGGTAATTACTCATTACTTATTATTTAATTTATACGATAACTCATTACTATTTTTTATTTTTCAAATATATATAATATATGAAACTGATGCAATTATTTATATAACGTAATTGCAGATGCTGATGGTGATGATGTGATAATTTCAAGCGACGAAGAATTGCAGATCGCTTTGAACGAGACAGGACAGGATTCAGTTCGCAAACTTTACGTGAAACTAAGATCTGATTATTCATTTTCGGAGCCAGAAGCCGCTGAGTCATCAAATATTTTGCATCCTGGAATATCTTGCGATGGATGTAACGGAGTAGTACGGGGTTATCGATTCAAATGCGTCCAATGTCCGGACTATGACCTTTGTTCAAAGTGTCATGCTCAAGGAATCCATGCTGATCATTGCATGTTGCGCATCGTTACTCCGGTTGACTGGAAAGCTCATCATGGAAGACGTCTGTCGCGTCACATGAACAAATTCGTTCGCAAAAACTTTATTCCAGTTGACGAGTGTGAAGAACCAGCGGGAGTTTGTGCTGACGCTGGTAATTCATCTAAGAAATGCCCGAGGTCTCAACGACGTCGTCATTGTCCAGTTTCAGACGCAGCATCTGCTGCTGCTAATGCTGCGGCATCTGCTGCCGCTTCTGCAGCAGCTGCTGCTGTTGCTACTGATGCCGGTGGTTGGATTGACTCACTCGCGGCTTATCTCAATGATTGGGCAAATATTCCTGCTGATTGTCCCATGAAGAAAAATGCTTTTGAAAAACCTATGGAGGCGCAAGAAGCCAAGGAGCAGCCTAAAGAACAATCTAAAGACCAGCAACAAAACCAACCAAAAGGTCCAGACGCTAGAAAAGATCCTCACATTGAACTTTTTAAATTAGTGGGACAGAATTTATCACAATTTTTGGACCCACTTGGTATTGATGTTAATTTTCAAATAAAAACTGACACTCCTGCTTCTGCTGCTACTGGAGCTGGAAAAACTGATGATTCGACTCAAGCTGGATCTTCTGCTAAAAATAATGATAAACCACAAAACCCATCACCGACTCCGGCAACACCTGCGAATTCAGCAACTCCGTCACGGCCTAAAACACCTGAGCAAGTGGTCGCTGATAAAAGTAATCCCGGCAAAAGTACTTCCAGCACATCCAGTGACAATGAAAATGATATGGATTGGACTGTTATCAAAGAGGTAATTTTTAACTTATACTTATACTAAAGTAGGAAGTCTACGGTTTCCATGGTGCTGCTAAATGACCCCAAATTCTTGTAGAACTCAACGAAATAAGACTTTTTTTCAACAGCTATAATTTCTTCAAAAATTGACTAATTTAGCGACACCATGAAAACCGTAAAATTTTCACTAAAGTAATTAAATGTAATTATTATTAAATTATATAATTTTATTTAAAACAGGTCACTCCAGAACCTAAAGAACAGGCAAAGCCCTCAGCACCCCAAGAGTCATCACCATCATCCTCAAAGTCTATTTATCCAGATCTCCCAAAATTAGCTTCAGTTTTCTATCACTCAGACCCGAAAATTCAAAAAGCCGTCGAAGCCATGATCCAGATGGGATTTTCAAACGAAAATGGATGGCTCACCAATCTTTTGGTCACCAAAGAAGGTGACATCGTTCGCGCTCTTGATGCTTTACAACGTCGCTAATTGTACTCCATGCACTTTTTACTCATACGTAATAATACGTAATATCTAGATGTGACTGATTAAATTGCATTCCTGTATCCTAAAAATTTTATTTGTCACTATGCACATCTTATTGCATCCTTGAATGTAGTAGACATCAATAAACTATGGAAGCATCATTGAGTCTTAAATTAATTTAATAGACATTTATTTTCTTATTAAGCAATTTTATATTATTAAGAATTAATTAAAAAACAGTACAAGTTTAAAAACTAATCACAACTAATAGTTATTATTTATAGTGGAGCTGTATATCTCATGAGTTTGTAAGGACTTCTTTGAGTTAATAACTCTAATTCACGTTTTCCATTTTCTGTTAAATTTCTTAACCATAATCTGTTTTTATAATACTCGATTACGGCGTCAAATTCGTCTTTTGTGTAAAAGGGAACTTCAATTGGCAAAAATGGATCCAGATGTTCGAAGCCTTCTTTGCCAAGAAGATACCGCGGGTACATTGATGATTCAAATTGATTCTCTTTCTACAATTAAAATTAGATTATTAGTAATTACTAATTATTAATAATAAACTAGGGGTGTGCGAATCGGGTTCATATCGAATCGAATAATTCAAATATCCCCAGTATCACAGATACTTTAAGATGTCATTTAAAAGGGCAAGATAAATTTTATTTTGTCTCAAAGCCAAATTTTTTCAAATAAATAAGACGTACAGATGTTGTTTTAGGAGCCATAGAAAATTTGTGATTTTCTTTTCATCTTAAAAAATACAATACAATTAAAAAATTATTTAAATGACTTATTTGACAATTATTTATAATTTAATTTTTGGCATCGCTTGTATCGTCTTTTAAAGAGACATTTTTTCGGTGACAAATTTCTGATCTTATCAACATCTTGGTGCCTAATAGAATAGCCTCAAAATTGATATTTTATAGATGTCACAAAGCCAAGTATGCACTTGGGTCCAAGTATCTGACACGTGACGACAACAAATAAATTACAAATAATTGTCAAATGTCCATCCAAATGATGTTTTAATTGAAATGACTTCTTTAAGATGGAAAAATGTCATTTAGCAGCCGAAATGGATGCACATTAAATAGTAAGCATCATTAAAAATTCATGATATAAAGTTTGAATAAATTATTAAAATTGAACTATCAACTTGAACAAAATGTGTGTCAAGTTTCATTTAGATAAAGTCATGGTAGTGTAATTTGAAGCTTATTTTATTAGCTACAAGATGCAATAATTCAAATTAACCTACAACGTATCATTTAACAGATATTGAGAGTTGGATAAAAGAAAAGTTCGATTCGATTCGATGCAGATAATTCGTAAGTTCGAACTATTCGAACACCCCTAGTAATTAATTATTAATTATTGGTCATAATATTTGAGAAATACCTTGACTGCTAATATATCAACTAGTGCGACAATGGCACCATTACACCAGTCATATTTTGTGAAGTTTAGAAATGAATGCGTTAATGACACGCGTTGGGCATACAGAAGTTTAAATTCCGCATCTTTTATAATAGAGTCCTCAGCAAATAAAGCGTTAAACCCATCAAGGAGAACAAGTGTTTTGCACATTCCGGCAGTACTTGATAATTTTATTTCATTTAGCACTCCGTCAATTACATCGCAAACGTATTTACCACGTGCTATTCCAAAATCAATCATGTCCACCAGTGGTGTTCCGGCTGGATTTTGTTCTCGTGGGTTCCATATGTAATCTTTTTGTAGTCTTATCTATTTTATTTAATTAGTTGTGACAATTATAACAGATGTTTTATCATTCATTCTTATATTTAAAATATGATTAATATTCTTATACCGAATTCTGTCAAAAAATTAAAGAACGGATATCGTGATATTTTTAAACGATAAATGTATTTTTTATCCTTTCTTAAAAATTTTATTTTAAACAAAAATATGTTTGACTTGTATACATTTTCATCAGACTGGAATTTTTTAATTTACCTGAAGACTGAAACGTTTTTCGCAGAACAAAAATAAAAAAATAAAATGAAAAGTAAAAAATCTACTGAATCTAGATTTTGAAATGTTTCGAATTTCAGCCGAAAATTTCAGGTGACCTCCCAACTAACCCTTCAGCAGTTAAATTACATAAATTTTTTCATTTTCGTTGCTAATGCACCTAAAAAACGTTCCGATCTTCAGGTACATATTTTGCAAAAATGTTTTTTTGTTCATTATTCAAAATACGTGTCTAGTTACTTTGATTTTAATTAATTAGAAGCTATTGATTATCTTAATACTGAAATTATAGTTAGAAAAAAATACTTACATCAAGCTCTGCTAAAAGAGGACCATTTTGATGCTTGAAATGGGCTAACCAGAAAGTTCCAACAATTGGTAAATTATACAATCCTTCAACACGTTGCGAAGGAACTGATTCTGAACGTCGTCTGAACCAATCTGGAACTAATTATCAACAATAATTAATATTTTTTCTTAAATAATTAACAATGATGATAATAATAATACTGATAGATATTTACTCCAAGGTACGTGGACTATAAGATGCTTCGTACTAAATCCATAGTGCAATACATGCATCAATGTCAATGTTTTACCAGATCCTAAGGGTCCATCTAATCGTCACCAATAATTTATTATTTATTAAGGATCAATAGCTGGAATAATAAAATGGGGAGATGACCAAAGATAGATAATAATATTTAAAATGACTAGTGGATACACCAGAGCTTTAAAAGATTGAAAGTTTTTTTCTCATAAACTCTTATGAGGTTAGAAATTTACTCTGGGTACTGACGATTCTGGAATTAAATGCCATGTAGATGACACAGTAATTATTAATGTAACAGTAAAACAAAAGAGGTATGTTCAGAAATTCACTCTGAAAGCAAAAGATGTAACTTCTAAGTTGATAAATATTATCTTGTTGAACCAGAGGAACAATTCGACATCATTATAATGTGTCCATAAACTCTGCAGAGAAGATGAATGCAGTATTTGGGGCGTGTTCAGAAATACACTTTGGAGATTGAAAAATACTTATCCTGATGGTTTGTACCTGGAATCACGTGGTTTACTTAAAACCAGAAGAACAAAAGAATACGTGATACCACATTTACCTCCACAGAGTTTATGAAGGCTTTATGGCAATGTCGAATCTTTCCTCTGGTTTTAGAGAATATTTGTGAACGCAGGAGTTGCATATTTCTCTTCCAGAGTGAATTTCAGAACATGTCCCTGGTATTTTTTAATTCCTCTAGGAACTTGTTCAAAAATCTACTCTGGAAAAGAAAGATGCAACTTCTGCGTTTACAAATATCCTCTAAAACCAGAAGAAAGATTCGACATTACCATAAAACCCATAAACTCTGCGGAAGTAAATGCGGTATCAGGTATTATTTGTTCCTCTGGTTTGAAGTAGACCACGTGACTTTCCAGGTAACTAACCATCAGGATAAGTATTTTTCAATCTCCAGAATGTATTTCTAAACACGTCCATTATCTGGTTGAACCAGAGGAACATTCGAGTACCATAGTGCGTTCATAAACTCTTGAAGTGTTTTAAATAAAACAAAATAGTAAATTATTTAAAGGATACAAATTACATATCTATTAACGGGTCTTGTGTAATCTGTCTGCTGGAGATAAGAAATCAATTCAATAGCCGGCTCGCGTACTAATATACATGTCTCTGTAAATGTTTTACAGTGATCGTTAAATCGCCTCGGTACTCCAGTGAAAGGAAAAATGCGGTTTTTAACATTTACTGGTACTGTATAAAAACGATTCAAATGATCACGATTGTGTTTTGCTGGATCACTTTCGATGGTACGAAAAGTCTGAATCGGCTCCTCCGGTTGAACTTGAATTCTTTCCGTTACGGTTGATTGATTCCGAACATTATTTGACACTCGTCTCAATAATCCTATTAATATTAATTAGTTAATTAATTAATTAAATCATCAAATTATAAATATAATTTTTAATCATATCAACAAATTCATGTTCATACGAAAAAACAATTCAGATAAATGTAAATATAAATTATGATATTTATTAATTAGCAATTAATTCATTTTACTTACTTATAGGAATCATTATTGATATTTTTAATTGTTTATTATTTTTTCTAGACAATAGATAAATTTATTAAAAATAGGTTATATACTAATGCGCCGTTAACTGTTTTGATTTTATCACATGTGTAGAGGGGATTCAACTTTATGACGTCATCGGGCTTATTTACCCGCGAACTATTAGACTCATTTGAAATTTATTTTTATTACCACGTATTTTAAAATAATTATTTACTTTTTTTTATAAATAATTAGACATAAAATACAATAAATAATTATTTTTATTAGATTGAGAATTTATTTTTATTTATAAATTAATTAATAAATTACTTATTTGTTGTTTTAGATTACAATTATTTGAATTACAAGTATTTGCCTCAAAAAATGATGATGTAGTAATTTAATGAATATTCTGTCAAAAAAATTATTCTTCAACAAACATTAAATTAATATAGTGTTACAATTTTTATTAATTAACTTTTAAAGAAAATATTGTTTTTACAAGAATCATTTTTTTTTATCAATGCATGTTTTAGATAAACTATTTTTAATCCTTTTAATTATATTATGCAAAATAACTATATAGACCCGCACGAAAAAATATATATCCTGGCAAAATAGTATATATCCGGCTTATATCTTTAGTATTGTCGTATGTATGCTTTTTTGCCGGCATATATTCTCGGATATATCTTTTTCCGTGTGAGGAGATATCGGTCAAGTGAATGAACACGACCAATAAATAAACAGTTTTCAATTTTTATTTACCTCAGATTTTCATCACAGTTAAATACACAGAAAAAAAAGATTTCTCAAGGCAAGAAAAATTTTGCAGTATGAATTAAAGATAAAAATTTTCTTAGGACTAGAAAAAATTTTTTCTCTCAAATTTGGCTACGTAACATTTGACCCGAAGACAAAATACCACAAATTTCTGGGGACAAGTGAAGATTTTTTGCGCCAAAAAATCCTTTTTTTCTTTATAAAGAAAATATTTTATTGACAACTTTCAGAACTTCAATTTCAATTTTTATTGCCGCCTTTCCATACGAAAAAATATATATCCGGCATACATACGACAATACTAAAGATATAAGCCGGATACTATTTTGCCGGGATATAAATTTTTTTTGTGCGGGTTCTACATTTAAATATTTAAAAATACGACCGTTCCTTCATTGGTCAAGCGATCAATTACTGAGTCATCGTATACTGCAATAATTAATATTTTATCGCAGTACAATATCACATTTGCCATATATATTTAAATATACTGTTTACAATATATATATATATTTATCATACGAGACTAAAAAATAAGCGCATCACTTTCAAACACTCGGTAATTACTACTATCTTATAAAAATTGTCAGTAAACATTTAAATTATTGACACACACACATTAAATGAGTACTTATTTTAATTATCGATAATAATTATTGTTAGCATTTATTACTGTCAATAACATCAAGATTAATAATTATTGATTATTTATTGATGACAATCATCACAATTCTTGTATCAAATTATACAGATAATTTTTCAAATTTAAAAAACTCTACATCTCAGACATTAAATAAAATTTAAATAAATAAAAAAATAAAAAAACATTGTCGTGGGCGTATACGTAGGTGGATAATGATTGCGCACTCTCGTACTCGGTATTTGCTCGAGGTTAAGGGGTTGTTTTTTTTTTCATACTATAATTATTATTAAAAATAAATAAATAAAATTAACGCGTCATTACATATTGTCAGTACAAAGTAAACTATCAAACAATAAAGAGATTATTTACTGCAAAAAAATTATAAATAAATTGTAAATATAAACTATTTGTGGAAATTATTTGTGATAAGATAAATTGAGGTCACAGATAATAAAATTACAGGTAAGTAAATTTAGTATTTTATTTTTTCTTTTCTTATTTATTGTATCAACGGGTTAAAAAATATTTTACGTGACAAATTTAAAAAAATTGAGTTCGCAAACTAATCAAATCATTACTTCATTTTTTTTTTTCGGATAAATAAAAGGAAAATTTATAAATAAATCGTCAAGTCACGTTCAATTTGATAAACCAGAATAATTAAATCTTATCGTTATTTTTAAATAATTAGCAAGAATAAATATGTAATTTCACAAATATCAATTAAATCTAATCTTTGAATTTGCAGAGTAATTTTATTTTTAAAAAATAAATGAAATTTTAAAAATCCAGAGAAGACAACAAATAAAAAAAAAGATCCGATGAATATTCAAAAATAAAAACCAATGGAAAGTTTAAAAAATAATAATTGTCAGCAACGAATTAATCAGAACATTCAAATAGATTATTGTAGATGGAAGGTATCGCAACAACACAACAAGAGACATGACGTTTTAAAAAATACTAGTGTCGAGAGCAAATGATTATTATATTGACTGGGTACTGTCCTCGGCACGTCGGTGTACTCTACTGAAGTCTCCATCAGCCTCAGTACACCATCACCGGTGTACAATCTGTTGTTACTCCGTAGGAGACTGATACCCCTGACATATTCTTCGAGGACAAGCCTTGGTTTGTTATTTGTTGGTTCTTAGTTGTCTTCTCGCAGTCACTCTAGACTCTTCTTATCACTTTATTATTATTTGTTATCATGGAAAAGCAAGACGTATTCACAAATTTACATTACTTACCTATTTTTATGTTTATTGCATTACCTGCTAGTTTTATTATCACGTAAGTACTTTTTATTTACCATTTGTAATTATTGTAATAATAGTAATAATAATAATTATTTTTAAAAGGTATATTATTGCTGTTATCAACGGTCATGTCGTACCAGGATTTCCTTATATTTCGGACACTGGAACTTTTCCACCAGAAAGTTGTTTGTTCGCTCAATTTTTGAATATAATTGCTGTTATTAGTAAGTATTTATTTAATTATTAAATATTTTAAATAAATTTAAGTTCGTTTTATTCGCAACTGAAAATTTTGTGTTGAAATAAAAAAAAGTTTGCATCGGAAATACCGTACAAAATTTTTTATTTTTTTAAAACAAAATATTGCTGACAAGTTAAAATTTTTTGAATAATTATTTTTACCCGCAATTTCACACTAATTACTGTAGTTGAAAATTTTTTTATTTAAAAATAATACTCAGAAAATTTTGTTTAATTTTTTTGTTCAATAAAATTTTTGGATGAAAAATTAAAAATTTTAAAAAAGCATGGAATTGGATAATTTTAGACAATACTTTTAACTGTTTAAATATTCAATTTTTAACATTAAATTTAATTGATGATTCTTTTTTAATTATTTTCAGTGTGTATTACAATATATATTAGATACGCTCAAATAAAAGAAATTTCTTCAACTTATCAGTTATCAACATACTGGCAAAAATTAAATAAAATTTCATTAATTGTCGGGATAATATCAACTATCGGAATGTCGATAGCAGGAAATTTTCAAGAAACGTCTAATCTAATCATCCATTTAATTGGCGCTGTTTTATGTTTTGGCGGCGGGACTGTTTATATTTGGCTACAAGTAACGACTCAATTAATAAAACTATTTACTTTTATTATTAAACAACAGTCAGTTTGAGTTTATAATAATAAATAATGAAATCATGTTTTATTTACAGGCAGTTTACTCATACAGACTAAATCCTTTAGGCTGTTCACCTAAAATAACAAATTTAAGACTGGTCTTATCGATTTTTTGTACTATTTGTTTCTTCGTTGTTTTTATCGCAGCTGCACTTGCAGCCAAGGATTTTAAAGGTAAATAATATTATTGAATACTTTTAATAACTTTTATTTTTATAATGAGTATAATTTGCTACATCATAAAATGACAATAATTATTTAAATTTCTTCAAGGTTTGTTTTATTTGTTTATTACATTTCTTAATTAAATCATAGTAATAAAATGCAATTATATATTTTACTTAATGAGTATAGAAAAGGTTTTTATGTTAATCAATTTATATTTTTATATTCAACAGGAAATAATCCAAGGATATGGTCAAAAGATGACGGCGGTTGGGAAATGCATCTTTTGAGTACAATTACCGAGTGGCTTTGTGCGATTGCCATATGTATATTTATTTTAAGTTTTACTAACGAATTTCGTGAAATAGAATTACATTATCCTAAGGTAATTTAATTTAATTATTTATTTCAAATTGTTTTGACTTAAATTTTAATTTCACGGTTCCTGTGTGAAAAAAATTCGTTCTAAAAATTTTTCTGACACTGAACTTCAAAATGAGAAGATTCTGAACTTTGAGCTGAACATTTTTGGAACTTTCAAATAATGAAAAGTGCAAAGAAGTTTCAATTAGTATGGACTTCTCTTACGGGGTTTCTTTTTTTAATTTTTTAAGCGACAATGATTTGAATTGACAATTTTTTGAGTTCAAAATAAGTTCAGAATTAGTTCCAATCACTTATTTTTTGGATTATTGTTGAACAAGTCGAAAAGGGAAAAAATTGACCTTCCCAAAAAATTCTGAAAAAAGTCAAAAAATGTTCATTAAAATTTTCAAACCATTTTTATTTTTTTTTGCTTCATCTGAAGAATTCTGGTAAGAGTCAAAAATTTTTTAAATTCCTAATTAATTTCTTTTCTTTTTGAAGTTCTTTAAACCCAAAAAATTGTGAAATCAAATTATTTTTATTAAAAAAATAAAAAAAATAAACCTGCAAGAAAAGCCTACACTAGTTGAAAATTTTTTACTTTCTAATTTTTTCAAAGTTCTAAACATGTTCAACTTAAGTTCAGAATTGTCTCAATTTCGGAAGTTCACTGTCATGAACGTTTTCGGAATGAAAATTTTTTACACGAGTTCATAAATATTCAATAACTTGGAGTAAAAGCAATTAGGGTTCATTTATTCAAATTTTTCAAAAAAAATTTTTTACGTAAACTTTTGAAATTTGTTTTTTTATTACTTTTATTTTAAATTTGAAAATTAAATTTATTTATTTTTGATTTGAGAAAAAAACGATAGAAATTTATAAGAAAGGAATTTAAGTATCATTGTTATAATAGAATGTAAACGTTTTGATCATTGACCATGTCCTACTTAACTTTTCTTTCATGATTTTTTTTTTTTTGTTTTATTATTATTATTGGCGGTAGTGATTATTATTTTTTTAATTGTACCTTCAGTCATAGATAAAATGAATCATGTATCGATTACTAATCATATTTATATTTTAAAAAATAATTTATGCATTTTTTTGCGCTTCGGTAAATTATAGTTATGAGAAAGAAATTTCTAAATTTTATTTTCCATTGCCATTTGAAATATTCATAAAAAATTCAATAATAAGTTTTTTTAAAAAATTTTTTTTGTTATAAAATAAAAATAATATTTCTATTTAAAATTAAGAATTTAAATTTAAATTCAAGTATAAAATTATCTAAACGTTTGACGGTCATCATTTAATTGATATTATTACAAAATAATTTTTTTTATTTCATATTTATGACCTTGGAGTAAACACATAGTTATTATATACGAAATATATAATTCATGACCAACATTTAAAACTTAATACTTCATTTTAAAATATTTCATAAAGTGAATAATAATCAGTAATTATATAAATAATTATTCAAATGATAAATTTTTTTTTCTTCAATATAAGTATAAGATTTGAAAAGAAATTGAAAATTTATGTGTTAAATTATTTTACAATTTGAATTATCTACAAAATATTTAAAATAAAATTATCGGATTTATTATTTATTCAAAAGTTAAAAGACAATTTTATATTTCATAAGAAATTATTATAATTTACTTACATATTTCGTATAAAATTTTTTTTTTTCCATAAAAATATATTTTTTAAAATTTCAAATCAAAATGAGCTTCTAAATTAGAAATTTAACAACAACTAATTAAAGAAAAAATGATATTTTTATTTAAAAATAAAAAATATTACAATTCTAAGTCGTTAAAAAGAAAATTTTGAATAATTAGAAAAACTTGCGAATAATTCAAAAAATTCGAATTATTCAAAAGTTCGAACTATTCGCACCTTTAATAAATACTAAAAAAAAAGTAATTTCATTTTAGATTTATTACAAAGAAGACTATACAAAAAAAATCTACGGTGTATTTAACGCAACGCCAGATTCAATAAGTCCAACAACAAGTATTTGATCTCTCATACAAAGTTCCCGTGGTCACATGAATCTTTTACCAGATTCTCCAATAAATACTCCGTACGTCGAAATTCACAGTCACGACACTCCATCACGGGACTCTGAATCTTCTCGACTGCTCAATGTCCAAATGACTTATGGGTTTAAAAGTGATGCTGGTTATCGCCCGGCAGTTTACCAAACATTTGACTCTGCCAGTACACAAATAAACTCAACAACTGATAATATAAAAATTCACAATCACAATCATAATTACTCATCATCATCAATAACAACCGAATCAAATCAACCTTCCCCAGCATATTCGCCAATATGCAACAAAACTTACGACATTTTACCCTCAGAAACGAGTGAGAATGATAAATATTATAATTACAGTGATAACAATCCAGTAGAAATAAATTCTTCCACAAATTATGAGTTGCCTATCAGTAACACTGATGAAGAAAAAAATTTAAATAATCACTCGAGTAGTTGCGAGTCAAATAATTACGATTACAATGAAATTTATTCCCCAGATATTTTAAATGACGATGAGAAAAAACTGTTGAGTCTCGATAGCATTGAAATAAAAAGTATAATAAATAGTAATAGCAGCGATAATTCGATAGCTACTTCAATAAAAAGTGATGACGATATTGATAATGAATTGAGTGGATGTGATATCGAGCAGTGCCTAATGCAAATTGAAGAAAGCCTACTAAATATTGAACAAAATTTACTGCACGTTCAAAATCTTGAAATACCACAGCTTAATAATTTATTGAATAATCGTTTTATTATAAATAATCACAATAGTAATAACGATAATCATAAAAAAAAATTAAATGGTCTAAATTATAAACGGCCTTGTAGTGAAAATTCAAAGTATAATTACAATAATTATTACCTTGATAATAAATTATTAATAAATAATTACATAAGACTTTCACACTCAGACAGTGATATTGATATTGAAAAAAATATATATTTTAATTCACCTAAACGTGATTGTTTAGATAATAATGACTCCACTTACAGTAAATATTCGTCATTATTAAAAAAATCTCAGACATTGATCGAGGATAATTTTAAAAAAATTCAATTACTCAATGAAATAAAAAGTGATTTTATAAATTTTAATTCTTGTAATAATGATAATAATTTAGGGAAATCTGTTAAGTTGATAAATGATAAAAATTTATTCAATTCATTTGATAACAATTATGATTATGATGACGATGATTATTTGGACACTAATAAAAAACGTATTAATTCATTGAGTAATTATTTTTTAAAAAGCAGTGTGTCAAGTTCGTCGTCAATTAATTGCAGAAAAACATCATCGCAGGGTGCTATTGAAAAGTATAGGCGTGATAATGAATTTAAAGTGCGAAAAAAAAAACTTAAGGTTTGTAGAAGTATTAATATATCGAGTGATGGTTTATTCGATGACATTAATTGCAAGAAGAGTGACAAGTTACGAAAAAAATTCAAAACTATCGCAACTACTAAGGACATTATGATGTCGTTTAAGAAATTAAAAGTTAGTGACAATGGGAGTAAAAGTAGAAATTTTGTTATTAAAGACATTGATGATAATTTGCGGGAAGAGAGTAAAGGTGATGATGATAAAAAAAAATTGATTGATAATAACAAGTGCGCGAATAAAAATAAATCGCTGCAATCTCATGATAATAATGCCCTTGTACCCAGTAAATTATTGTCATTGTCTTTTTCATTGTTATTAGCGGCTTTACTTCAAGCGGTGCGTTGTCTTGCTGACATTGTTGAGGATACATTTCGCTCAGTAACTTTTGATAAATATGCATTACATGAATAGTTATTTTTTTTTTCTAAATATTTATTTTTAAAATCTACAGTCTAATTGTGCACTCGGTACCTCAAGTATTTTTTCACTAAAATTTGATTTACTTTTAGAAGATATTGCGACTAGTTTCAAAAAGACTTGACTTTATTCGCACTTTTGGCTTTAGGGAGTTCTCATAAACTAAAAGGACGTGTGAATTTTTTTTTTTTTTTCATAGATAATTTTTTGGTAGATTTATTTTAGAGCTAAAAAGTAACAAAAAAATGTTAACGTCTAAAGGACGCATGACTTAAATACCCTTTTGGAGTTCAAAATTTTTTTTTTAATTTCAAATTTTAAAATAAGTCTCTAAAATAATTTGTAATGGAAAAAAAAAACTGAAAAACGGTTGATCCTGTGGACTAATTCCAAAACTTCCTGGTTTTCGAGCTTAGAGAGCTCGGAATAGTTATTTTTTATAAACTTTTAAGGTCTTAGAGATCAAAAAACGATAAAACTTACTATCAAATCGGTCGAGCGATGTACGAGCTATGCAACAAAAATTAAAGAAATTTTTTTTAATTCAAATCTGTTAATTCGTACCAAAGATATCGTCAGATAAAAACAATTTACACACACATACACGCGGTTGGGCGTTCACCCGGAAATAGTCAAAATAGTTTTTCCTAGGACGTAAAAATGTTGAGATCTGATGAAAACTCGATTTTCGAAAATTAGATCGAAGCAATAATTTCCTTTTTTTTTTTAACATTTTCAATTTTTATTGCGAGAAGTTTAAAATTATACACTCTTTTGGCTTTAAATTTTATTAACTAAATCAAAAAGAGCGTATGAAAATGTAAGTCCTTTTAGAATTAGTAACGCGGTATTTCAATTAATTTTGACAATTATTTCTTAAAATATTTCTATTTTATTAACGAGTCGTAAAAAATTTTTAAGATTCTTGACAGTTTAAATTTTACTGAAAATATTTTAAATTTTGGCCGCAAAAAATATTAAATTTTTTTTTTTTTAAATCTTGTTCATACATTTGTGGGTTAATTAAATCAATTCTTATGATCTAGATAAATCTAAATTTTGTTAAAAATTAATCTAAAAGTATAAAAGATTTAAAAAGACTAAAAATAATATCTTTTACGACCAAAAATATCGAGCCTATGAAGTTATTGAACATAAAAAAATACATAAAAGATAAAATAATTGAATTAAAATTTAATTAAAAAGTGCCGTGAGTTAATCTGAAGGCCTCATTGCAAATAAATTATATTTTACAATCACTATATTTGTCTATCAACTTAGACTAGTAATAAATAAATAAAATAATAATTGATATATTTTGAATTTATAAAATAGGTGCTAAAATTTTTACTATAAACGCTTATGTAATTAGAGCAACTTTGATAAAATAAAAAATTTAAAAAACACTGAAATTTACATTACAATTAATATATTCGTTTAATTTTTTCATATCAATAAATAATAAAAAAATTACTGCTTATTTTTAAGAACTTTACAGAAAAAAAACATACTTTAAAATTTATAATTAGAATTAATATTTTTTTATAGATTTTCTTATAAGAGCTAGACGTTGTTTGTGAGCTTCTGTTATTGTTGCACGTTTAAATGGTCTCACTTCATCCGTACCGAATCCTGGGATCCACATATTCCAGTTCCTCTCTAAAATTCATAATTTATTATTAATAACAATTACAATTATCAAGTATTATTTTTTTTAAACATACAAATCCAATGTAATATTAAATATGCAGAAAAAAACACTTATGGCACTACATATTTTTTAAAACGTCAAGGTAGTTCAATTCTCATTTACACAGACACTTTGTTTTGTCTACACATAGACTGCCTCGACGTTTTAAAAATACTTATCAGCGACATTTTTGTTCAAACAGATCAGAAACTATAAATTAAAAACAATCAATTTTACAGGAACGTAACAATGGAGTTTTTTTTTTGCCGATCACTGCGCTGACCCACATAAATAAGTTGTATTTAAATATTTATATGGAAGTGATTGCTTTGAAACTGAATAATTGGCATATGATTCGATCAGTAACTGCAGTAGACTTTAGAAAAGAAAATATTTGAAATGTAATAAATAGTTTACCCAAATGAAGTTGAACATCTTTGACTTCAACTGTGTTAGCATGCCGATGTTTTGCTAGTAGGCATGCAGCATTGACCGTCGTTTCTACAAAATCATCAGCAAGTTGAAGTAACATTTCTTCAACCTCTTCTTCCAATTGTTCTGTTGGATCAACTTCGCGTACTAAATCTTGTAATTTAGATTTAGTCAAGAACTAAAAATAATCATCGATTAATTCACTATTTCATAAATTTTTATTTATTGACAACTTACTTGAGGTATATCATTAGTTGAAGGTTGATTGTTTTTGTTTGCTGAATTATTTGATAAAACTGAATCTTGATTTTGTGGCTGGCTTTGTGGTTGATCGAAATGATTGTTCGTTTCAGACATTTTATTTTATAACAATTATCTAAACACTGCAATTCATTCAAATAATTAATTACGGAATTTTAAATTTCATGTCTGCTACATTCACACTCATTATAAGTAAAATAATAAACATTTTTTATTCATACCTTAGAAAAATCTATATTACTTATAAAAACTAAAACTTTAATAAATATTGTATTTGATTATTTATGTAATTAATATTTTATTTGTAATTATAAAGGTGATTTAATATTTTGAGGTTAGCAATAATAAATGTTTGGTTGGTCAACACAACACGGCAGTGTCTATCGACACGATTCACGCTACGACCCGTGATGGCAAGACAAACTGCGAGTCAGGTTACAGACACGGGGTTAAATTTTCTGGAGCCCTTAAATTTAATAAAAGACAGGAAACAATTTTCCAAATGAATAATTTTTCCCGTGACTATAACATATCCCTAGATTCTCCGTAGATTTAAGGTTTTTTTTAATTAAAATAATTTCTTACGTTAAATTACACTATTATTTGCAATAAATTTATGAACAGGGCATTTTCAATTTTAATTATGGTAATGTATGAGTTGCAGCGCCATATATGATGTATATAATAAAGTTTTGGCGGTTATTTAAAATATATTGCTCAATTAATACACATACATGTCAATGAAAACATCCGATATAATTTTGTAGTTTTGATCAATAAGTTATTTGTAAGCAAAATAAAAATTTCCAGATCTACACAAAAATATTTTTGAAGGTTTTGTTTATAAACATTTCAGTTGTTTATTTCGAATATATAAATTTATTCTATTATTTGCAATTTTCAGTATAATAGATATTATGAGAGTGTAACAGACATGAGACAAATTTGAATTCCAAATAAACAAATTAAACAATAAAGAATATAAAAACAAAAAAGTTGCACATACTCATTTTCAAATTCTATAAATGCCCATTTTTTTCGATTTCTATTAAATTTACTTATTTAAAACTTTCTAAAATTGGTAATTGTCAGCTACATTAACACTCATCAGATATCAGTATTAATTCTCAAATTAGTTATTTAAATACAAATGCTTTTTAGAAAATGGATTGAGATAAATATTTTAAATACTTTAATATTTTTTACAAATTTGTCTATGGTATCTAGTATTACCTCCCCCTCAGCCACTTATAATACTGCGCAGTTTTAATGCGCAGAAATGATTTTTCTCCGTTGCCTGTTGCATCAGAAACAGAAACTTCAGAATCGTTCTATACATTACGTCGTTAACACTAAGCTCGCGTTTTTAGAATCATATTTAAATAATAATAATAATTATTTTCATCTCAAATACTAGTTACAAGCATCATTAATCAATAACTCATAATTATAATAAATAGTTATAATTAAATTCACAGAAATATCTAAAAATATCGAATTTTAAATTTCGACATTTCATATTTCGATCACTCGAGCTCCAAATTTTGATTTCTTTTTTAAATAAATTTCCTAGTATCAGATAATTTATTATAAAAATCAATAGCTTGTAATTAATAAACAAGATTAAAATAAATTTCATTAAATAATTAAAATTTTAAATTTTAAAACAAAAGAAATTCGGGAGTTTTCAATTAACGATAATTGAAATTTCTTAAAATAATCGGGCGGAAGTGAGTTTTATTTATAAAATTAAGTGTCAGTTAAAACAAAATGTTTTTAAAGTAGTAAAAATTTCAAAGTGCCGGTGTAAGAAAATGGCGGTAAAATTCAAAAACAAACTTGTGGCGCCACCAGTTGTCGCTTCTTACGAAATAAAAGAACGAGTGTTAAAAAAACAATGAAAATGTACAGTCTGTGTAGATTTCAGTAACAATGGACTAAAAATGCAGCCAGTGACTCCTGCTGCCTTCCATCCATGGGTTATAAGTTGTCGTCGTGTTGTGATTAAGGTAAACAATAATTATTATCACTGGAAACATTGAGTTTACATAATTATTAATTAAAGCAACAAATACTTAATCCAAGAAATAAGTGTGCCTTTGTATATGTTTATAAACGGATTAAGTGCTCCAACAAAAGTAAGGATACCATTTTTTTTATACTTGCATTTTTTATTTTATCATCTAGACTTTTCTTTTGTCGTTTCGGTTGCAATTTATATATTAATACTTCGCAACTCTCATAAGATTTTATTTCTTTTCATTTTTTATCAAAGCGTAATTATTTTATTTGTACGTTTACTGCAATAACGAAATGTTCGTTTGTTGGAGCAATTTTTCTATATATATATGTATATATAGATATATATATATACATATATATAATTTTTTTTAAGCTACTAAAGACGTGGTACTTAACGTAGCATCCGCCGCCATGTGACGGAAATCAATTTCCGTGCAAATTATGATACGAAAATATATTCATGATTATTTATTTTATATAATTAACACTTAGTAATATATATGTTTTAATTAATTTATTGATAATTACTCTGGTACGTCTGTTTAAATTCAAAATAAACCACTAACTTTTTTTCTCATGATTTTTTTGTCAATTAAATTTAAAATTTTTCCAACTTTATTAATTGAATAATATTTTTTTTTATCTCACTAAATAATAAAACAAGCATTTGAAATGTCAACAATAATTAAATTATTTTTAATTAATTTATTACCCGAAAATAAAAATAACTTTATGCAAAGTAGTGAGTAATTTTAAATTAAATTGATGTAAACTATTTTTTGTTAGTTTGCACTCGAGTCATGGAAAAATTAGAAATCATAATTTTAAAAAATTGATAATTAAAACTTGTTAAACTAATTTATATCATTAACAGATATTATTTCTAATTAATAATAAATTTAATGAGTGTTATTGTAGCAGACAGACAAATTTAAAATTACAAATAAATAGAGTAAATAATTGAAAACATGATATTTTAAAAAAATGCACTTATTAATTTTTAAATTTTGTAAATGCTCATTTTTAAAAAATGTTATTTTATTAATTATTTACACTATTTATTAATAATTATAATAATAATAATAATTGTAAATTTGTCGGTCTCTCATTAATCTTATCGGTTTTAAAAATTTATTTCTATTTTTATAAATTTTACCAAAAAAAAAAAATCATCAATTAAAAATATCTTTTAATTAATGATTGAATTATGTTGATTATAAAGTAATTAATCTATATAATAAGACATAATTATAAATAGAATTACCGTTTTAAAAATATAATTTGTTTAATGCATGATATAAAAATTTTATCTAATTTTTTTTTATCATTTATCATTATCGATTTAATTTTTTATCATTTTATTATTATTATTATTTTTATAATGAAAGTAATTGAATACTATTGTTATGTGATAAATAAAAAGTATTTTTTACTTACAGGACTATAGTCATGCTCAATCTGTGATGTGAATTGAATGAACAAATTTAAAAAGAGAAAACAAACTAAACTAAAAAAAAAACTAAACAATATCACTCGCAAACACTCAAAATTGTATGGATACAATAAGAAATTTTTAAACGAATAAAATATTAATACATATGATAATATCACACGACGACTTGATAAATGTCTGAAGGGATTTTTACATGGGAGAAAAGCGTGAAAAAATAAAATTAAAAAACGGGAATTTTTCGTAAATGCTTTTAAAAATGAATGCTATTTAATGCATTACAAATAATGATAAATAAGTAAGAGCTATTGCTCAGAATAAAATAACTCTAATGATTTATATAAAGACTGAGCATATTTCATCAATGAATTACAATGAAATAATAGTAATAATAACGATTATTTGATAAAGTATGTTAATGATCTTCCAATACGATATATTATTAATAGTAAATATTAAATTAATTAAATGAGTAATTAAAAAAAAATATCTGCAAGATTGTATAAATTTAATAGTTGATTTTGTTGTTTTATTTTTACAAAGTTATGGATATACTTTTGTGACTAAAGGATGCATGAAATACGGATTTCGTTAAATATATACCCAGGAACATCTTCCTGAGACGAAATTTCAAAGGTTTTTTTTAAATAAAAAAAAAACTTTTTTATTTTTATCTTGCGAGATAAAAGTCACGTTGACGGGGTGATAAATCCGAGCTTTTGTACCCGGTAAATTTTAATTAATTGACTTTCTTTAATTTTTTTAATTAGTATTTATTCTTAATAATAATTATTACCTTTTGTTTACAGATAATAGAGGTACATAAGAGCAGTTCCTAATGCTGAAAGGAAATATTTTATCTCATCTCGATACTCATACCGAAGAAGAGTCATCTTATGTTACACTTAGCAATGGCCCTTATGGTAAATTATTTATATTTTTAATTTATTATCAGCATTAGTATTTATTTTTATTAGTGGCAATAAATTTAAATATTTATGCCGGTTGATATTTGTACAATAAAATTAATAGTTAATATATTATTTTTATAGTTGGACCCTCGAGTTCGGAGACTGATAAATTTAGACATAATCTTGTCGATGTTTACTTCGTGACGCCTATATTATGTGTGCAATGTAAGTATTATATATTATTATCTACATGGAACCCGGAAGTTTATTTTCTCTAGACGTTTTAGAGACTTATTTTTTAAATAGTTTTTTTTTTTTTTTTTTAAACACTAGACATATAAAAATATTTTTATCCTAATAAATTATATCCAGAGAATATTTTAAAGGCTAATGAAGTTTAAATTTTATTACAATTTTTGTAAAAATAATTTATAAGTTTCTTCATTCGCTAATATAATTTACGTATTTTTATTCAGCCATAAAAATTCACTAGAATTTTTTTTTAAAGGGGATTTTAGTCTAGAGGGCCAAATTTTAGGTGCTTTTCAAAATGCTATAAATTAAAAACGGTAAAGATTTTTACCATCAGGTTTTTTATCAGGTTTTTATTTATGTTTAAAGAATACAAAAAAATTTAGTAAAAAAAAAGTTAAAATTCAAAAAAATACAGGCCTGCAAAGTCGAGACTCAAAAAAAAAAAAAAGCTGCACCTTGGTTGACACGATTTTACCTTCCTTGATGATGTGAAAACAAAAATCTTTGTTATTTTTTGAAGAGTATAGATGTATTTTTCGTTTGAAGAGAGCGATTTGCAAAAAAAATTGTTTCGCAAAATGGTGGCCATGTAACAAAAAAAAAAGTAATTTTTTTTCCCTCCATTTTTTTTTGAAAACTCTAGACTAGAATACCCCCTTATGTCCTTAAAATAGTAGTATAGTAATCTCATATTTCTGATTAATTCTAATCTAACTTTTTTTTTAATTTTTATTTTGTTATCTAGATTTTTCAAAGACACTGTCATATTTTTTATTTACTCAAAATTCTATCCATATAATAATTTTTACAATTTTATAAAAAAATTAATAAATTCACTTTTCATTCTGGGTACGGTCAGATCCGAATGTCACTTTTATTTTTTAAATTTTGAATTTATTATGATCCTGAAGTTAGCAGACAATTAACAATTTTTGAATTTTTTTTCACCAAATCAATTGCAAAAAAAAAAAAAAGAAACTAAAAATATGCACATGTAGAAAATTTTAAAAACTATAGGTGCTTTTATTTGAAATATTTTTTTTTATAATTTGAAAAAAATTATTAAACGTCAACTAAATTCAGTA